>NC_054568.1:574984-776711 GCF_017654505.1 Polyodon spathula | reverse complement strand
GACTGCATCTTAGTGCGGATCAGCTCCAGAGGACTGATTACTGTCACGGCACCCACTGCAACAGCAGCACACATGCACTCAGCTTCAATCCTTCCTGCCGACACTCTCCCAGGGTTTATTCGTTTCAGGTTTAAGGTTAGGCAATCTTAACATGAGTAATTGTACAGCACGCAGACATAATTTTAAGTTTCAGTGCCATTAATAAGGCTTTTCACAACAGCCTTATACAGGCTATAGAGGTGAATAGTGGCCTTGCATTTCAGAATTTACTATCTTCCTTCAACTGAGCTTGTAGCCCCTCTGGTTTGAGTAAACTGCAGCGTGTTACCACCTCAGAAACCCAGTCTAGGAAGTGAGTTTATTTTTTGTTGGATCTTAAGTTAAAAAACAATAGAAATCTTCAGAAGGATCATGTTAAACTTTAAAGTAATTGTTCTTGATGTCCTCAAAGGGTTTAAAAGCGGTTGCTGTATCAACTTCCTACAAATAAATCTGCAACTGCCAGCTGAAATTAATATCACTTACATCTAGCAAAGGCACCAGCGACAAGCGGTACTTGGTTACCCTGATACCCCATTCCATAGCGAAGGAAGTCCCGCAACTGGTCATAACAAGTGAAATATATCACCGTCGCTGGCACTGCCATCACACTGTAAAAGAATTAGGGAAGATAGACAAATGAATTGGTTACTTGGAAAATTTATAATGGGGGCGTTATATTTTCAGTAATGCATTAATTTGTTTGTTCTCTCTCTCTCTCAAAAATTAAAAAGTTTTGAATTAACAACGTTCAGCTTTATAACATGCATCATTAAATCACAGGGAAACTAATGTACTTGCTTTAATAAGAAAGGTTTATAGAGTGAAGGACAAAGATCCATGTAAAAGAATGCAAGGAAGTAATCACGGCTATATTTAATTGTAGTGACTAGTTTCTTTGAAAGCCATTCTAGTCCAAACTTAACTGCAAACAATCTATGCTGAAGAATGGTTCATTTGATTCCATTTCCTCCAATTCAAATCATGGTAAACCATAAATAAAATCTATGTGATTCCCAGAGTTGGGGTAACTCACTACTTAAGTAACTTAAATGGCACAGAGTTCAAATCCTGTTGGGAACGTGCCAAGTTAATAGACATGGATTGGATGATTTAAACTGGCCTGTATTGATTGAAATAATATGACATACTCTTTGTCAATAATTATAATAATACTATACAAGTTCCTTTCAAAAATATCTGTATACTCAGTAGAAAACAATGGATAACTGTTGTGTGCAGTTTTTGAAAGCACCTGCTGGAAGGAGTTAAACTTGGCAGGCTCTTATCATAATGCCTTGTTAGCATATTCCAGTTTTATGAGAAAAAGTAGCCAGTTTCTTTCGTTACTTTCGGATAACAGAAGATAGCAGTATTAGAAAATGCTTATGATAGTGTCTCATACTAATCAACAACAAAAAAACTGGCAAAAGGCTAGCCTGTCTTAAAACCTGCTTCAACTGGACCTTGTATGAACAGAGAAAGGGGTCAGACTTAATTCAGTAAAACAATATTAGCAACTGTTATACTGAAGTAACTGAATAAGAAATACATGTTATAAAATCATTTAAAGTTAAACTGTTATACAAATAACAGTATTATTGTTGAAAGAAATTAAAAACTAAAGAAGTTCAGTACAAACTGACTGTCAGAATATTGTAATAATTGTACTTTGTTTTAAAGAATATAAAACCAGCATAAATAACATTGCAGTAAATTATGAGCAGGTTACAATGATTTGAAAAAAGAAAACTGAACAAGCGTTAATGTTAGAAAAAAAAGTTTGTCTATGTGCCTTTGTTATTCGTGCACATACACTTTTGGAGACCGGCCAGACTACTGAAGCCTGTAACCTTGAAGGAAGCAGGAATTGCAAATTAGTAAAAACAAAAAAAGGTAACCCATTTTTTTGGACAATATTTGAGAACTAAAAAAGACCTATTCGATTTTATTTGACTGTGTTGTTACTAAACATAGAGGTTTTAAATTTAAAAAAAATCTGATCTAATAATAGTGACAAAACTCTCTGAAGAGAAATAGTATGTTTTAAGTATTTTGATCTAATAAGAAACATTATATTTAAACTAAGTGTTTGTGCTTGTTTAAGGCTCTACTGTAATACAAACAGACTGTAAAAGCAGGAGCGAACATTTAACTTAACCAATTTAAGAATTAGTTAAGTTTCTTTCTCCAATTAAAAAAAAATATTTTAGACATTTCAATATCCGTTAAATTAAAGAATATAAATTTTTAGTTTCACTGTAATAAAAAAACAACCACTAACTCTTAGGTTAGAATATTAGACAAATAGTGTAAACTGCATTCAATAATTTTAGTACACAAAAAACCTACACAATAATAGCCTTGCCCTTATCTGCTTGCAAACAGAGTGGTACCATATATGGAAGGTTCAGTCAAAGTGAGATTTGCTTGTAGACTGCAGTTCTGAATCCAGGGTCTTTCTATGATAAGAGGATCTGGCAGTTGTACCGAGCATTCCATGAATTAGGGGAGTTGTGTCCAGAATTAGGTTATTATCAAATAAGTAGCGACTTTCTTTGGGAGAAAACTAACTTAATGCTGTGAATTTGGAGAAGTGCTTACAATGGTGTTTCATATTAATCAAAACAATAGACTTGGCAAGAAAACAGGGTGTCTGAATCCTGCTTGTGCAGGCATTTTTTTAGAAACCGAGAGAGAGGTCAAGCTTAATATAAGGCTATTATATTTAACATGTTTTATTATAGATTAAATTTAAATGGAAATAACTGAAGTGACCACTGTATGTTTATTCAAAGGCAGTCTTTGTCCCATACTTTAACACACATTTGTATATGAATTTAAACTGGCCCATTGACAACACACTGAA
The DNA here is from genome assembly GCF_017654505.1 of Polyodon spathula. Classification (NCBI taxonomy): domain Eukaryota; kingdom Metazoa; phylum Chordata; class Actinopteri; order Acipenseriformes; family Polyodontidae; genus Polyodon; species Polyodon spathula. Next base: position 773,803 of record NC_054568.1, on the reverse strand, counting down.
AAGGTAACATAATATGCAGCTAAGAGGGATATTTTTTTTTTTTTTATCCAGCTTAATCCAATAGAGTTATTGTTACATATTAAAAACATCTCTCATATACATATATACTATTATATTATAGCAAGGATTCTGAACTTTGGTCCATCTGACTTTTTAGAAAAAGGAGGAGTTTGAAAAAAGAGCAATGAAATCATGTTCTAATATTTTTTGGCAAGAAGTTACAGCCAACCAGTTTTGAAAAATAAGTTGCCCGATCCTTCTATAAGGTATAATTAACTCACAGCATTAGAAAATGTCCAATCAAGAGAGGATAATGTACTTGTGACTTCTGATGTATTCAATGGAGGGAAATTCCTATTTAAGCCCAGAGCAAGACCCCATTCGACATCACGCGAAAGCTTGACTACCACTGTTTTGTGGTCATGCTCTTAGTCTAGAAAACTGATTGTTATTTGTCGTATTCACAAGGCTCGTGCCTCTTTGAGACGTATGTTTTCTTATTTTTTCAATATATCCTCCTACTAACACTTCCGATATGACTGGGAAGTAAGCAGATATTTGAATTTAATATTTTTATATTGATTGCTTGCATAAAGCCACGGGTCGGACCGAACAGGAGGAGAAACAAGCAGAGATGACTACTTTTATTATTTAACCTAGGCACTACATCAGGGTAAAAAGCCCCCACACACCTGTCTTCCCTATGAGTTTATTTTCTCCAAGAAGGATCAGACGAAGGGGAAATGGCTACATATTACTCCTAACCTGGAAGCAGCTTGATCTGTTCCCATGTCAACCTGTCACCAGAGAGGAATTACAGGAATGGATGGATGGAATTGGGAATCGGGTGTTTCGGATGAAATTGAATCACCAAGAGTAATCAATGACCCAGAGGATTCTGGGACAGCTGAGCATCAGACATCAATAATCAAAATGATGTTGATTTGAATGTGAGCAAGTCATTTATTATTATTGATGGATATAATGGCAGGCCCGGAAGATTGCGAGACAACTGGATCTGGTGAGGAGGAAGACCTCAGAATCTAAATGCTGTTGACTTTTCTGTATCATTTGTCTAGCTCACATCTAGGACTAAACACACTGGAAATAACATTTATTATAAGTATGATTTCATACTAAACGTAAACAATGTTTTTAAGTCAAGGATACTTTTTTTCTCTTATGTAAGTTTTGCTGGATCTTCTCCAATCCAATATGTTGTTCACTTATGTTCATTTTTTTGGGCATGCTCCAATACAATCAACTTAGCTTGCTATAAAAAGTTGAACAGAAGATTCTATAATATGAAGTGATTATGCGCTAAGGTCTTCTCCTAATGCAGTCTCCGTTCCAAAAGGTACTTTTGTTTATTTTTGAAAAAGAAAATAAATTTTACTTTCAAAAGAAATTTTACTTCCAACATATATTCATGTGATTACATTTTAACTTATTTTCTTATAATAATACCAGTCATTTGTGTTTAATTTCAATTCCTGACCCTGAATTCTGCATTGTGAAAGAACCGACTATCTGCAAGGAGAAATCTGGTCAGTAGTATCCAGTGGGTGGGGGGAGTGAAAAACAAATCACAGGTTTATAGTGTGTCCATAAATTATAGTTCTGAATGTATATTCATTTCATCCTAAATTTCATGTCTTACCTTGTGAACAGGCTGGCTGTAAGGGTGACGTCAGGCCTGAAAGAATCACACAAGCAGGCAGTATTGGGGTTCAGATTGACATGCAATTGCTGCACTCAGTGTTTTAATGAAACAAATAAAAGATTTAAACAAAAACAGCACACAGCACTTGATGCCAAAAATAGCCAAACAAAATGGACTAACACTTAAACAAACAGTGGACTAATAGACAAACACGGTGAATCAAAACAATGGTTATATTTACTTTCTGTTTAGTTTTTTTGTTTTTAATTCTCTAATTAATTATTCACTTGAATCCCAGCACATTAACTAATTTGTGCAACCCCGTGCTCACATATTAAATACTTTAAATGCACGTGAAGTGCAGTCTCGTGCCTAAGTACAACTATAGATTTTTAATTCACTCATGCTACACAGACCTATTTATATCCTGTACACCAATCCCTATACACCAACATTAACACACCACACACAACATATAGCACACAAATACACACAGAGGCAGGGCACATTGACACAGACCTATAGCTATTGTTGGATTTCTTCAAATTCTTCTTTTAAACTGAGTAATGATAGATAGAGAACTATTGTTTGTTCTGTTTTGATCTGCAATGTGATTTCCTTTTTAATATTTATTTTTCAAAAAACCTACTTTTGAAAAACTGTATTCTTCCCTTATTCTCAGACTGCTAAAAGCACCTACTGTGACAGGAGCTTGCTCTGAGATTGTACAAGGGGAAGTACTGGTCTTTTTAATAAACCATCTCCTCAAAAGAGATCATTTTAAAACAATAATCCTGGACCTTAATATTTAGTTCTTCGGAATCCTTATATCTCATTCGACCCCACCTGAGTTGAAAGGTGAGATAAACTTTCCTTTTTAGCAGACATAATGTCAAGTTTCTTTGTTTAGTCTAAACCTCACAGCTCATAAATAATATACTCAGAAAATAGATGTTCTTATAAGTAATAGAAATATATACTTTAATTGTGAACTACTTGGACAGAGAAAACAGCAGCAGCAGGTAGCTAAAATAATCAAGAATAACCATGATTTACCAATACAAGTAAAATACTCCTTCCTTTTATTTGAAAGCATTAATTAATCAAACAATACACAGAACATTCAGCTTTTTTTAAACAACCCAGACAGTCTAGTATCCCTTATTAAACAAACAGAATTTCAATACTACTAAAATGAAGTTCATCCAAAATCCTGCTCCTGTGTTACTGTAATGATGCAACAGCCTGCAATTGTTATCTCACGCAATACTGAATAATGCTACATCATCGTCTTTACTGTCTCAGTCGGTGATGGTTACAGCTGAGACAGGTAAACAGCTGTAATAGCAGTGGTATAAAAATCAATTTAAATTTAAATTGTATTATAATAAAATTCATTTTCTTATAATACAGTCACTTCACTTATCTAACTTAATTTCTTTTAGAATAAATATTATTTATTACATTACCATTTTGCTTGGAGGTTTCGGCAGAAACCCTTTTCTTCTTTCTTCATCAGAATTATACAAGGCTGTCAATGAAGGCCATTGACTTTACATATATTTTTTGTATACATTATTGCAGCAGTGACAGGCACGGTAGCAGGCAGACAGACACCTTTAAATAAACCAACATAATGCAAAGTGAAAAACAGACCGATTACATATAGATAGGACTAGGATTACATTACATTTTAGTATTTGAATACATGCTACAAATCTGGTTACATTTCAGCCCAAAGCACTCACTACAAGCATGCAATAAAATCACATCATCTCTATAGCTAAATAATCAATAGCACACTCTCTCACTGCTTCAATCATCACGTCAGGTACCAGGTCAGTGAGGAGCGGACCAAGACATGGTGGCCAGTCTGTGTTCCCAGTACTGAGTGGAAAAATCTTCTTGAGGTTTGCTATAAATCTCATCCTGGAGTGAGTCTGGTTCAATGTCTGTCGATCCACCCAAGTCCTCCTCAGTGACATAATTGTTTTTCTTATTATTTAATTAGCTACTGGATACATATAACCCTATACTGTGAGTTAGAGTGTGTACCACAGCAAGGAGGGGGTTAACATCCTACCTGCATAAAATGTGTAATTGATTGTTTTGTGAATTGTGTTATTATTAATGATCCCCTGCACCTGGTGATCATTGTAAATTAGAGCCATGTGCAGGGTATTTAAGGAAACCAGCCAGTCTGTTCAGGGCTGCTGCTGTGAGGAGGGCCCGGTTGATGGTGTTTTCAACTGTTTTGAAAGAAAAAGGTACTCTTTAAAGCCTTTTTGTGTGTTTTAGTTGATTTTTGTTTTAACAGGTAAACAGCTTAGCTGTCCTGTTTGAATTAGGTTCCTGTTTGTTTAGTGCTCAAAAAGGAACTAGGTGTTTATTTTTGTTTATTTTGTTTGTGTATTAAACACATTTAAAGGGGCAACGAAGGTGTGTGAGTGGTTGCTCGATCACTATATATATATATATATATATATATATATATATATATATATATATATATATATATATATATATATACATTTGGGAGAGATTTCAGTTACATATAAAGTTCAATAAAGACATTGAAATCTCTTAAGTTTTTACAAGTTAAACAATTTAAAAAGACTAATTAAGCAAATTGTTAAATTCAATTGAGGGTTCAGTGAAGTAATTGAGAGCAGCTCGGTGGTAATAAAAACCAGCAGAGACAGGCAGGCAGGCAGGCAGACAGACAGACATCCTCCAGGATCAGAGTTGGAAACCCCTGCTCCACTGCATCAATTTCAGAGCTGCCCCCCGCTGTTAAGAGTAAATGCTCATTATTATTTTTATTAAAGAGATATAAAAATTCTTCCTAAACTATAAAGTCCCTTGTCTAATACCATGTTCCTGCTGATTATAACAAGGTTACATGCATAGATTTCTGTTAAGAGTGTACATTGAGTTTTTATTAGTCATTTTTACGCTGCTTATTGTTCCAGTTAGTCTATAGTTAGACTTGCTGGAACAAGACTATAGCTATAGAATAGCATGCTCATCTTTTTATTGAAATCAGCAAAACTTCACCCACTATTGAACCCCTCAGCCTACCAAAGAGACAAACACAGAGTTTGTGATTCAAAGCCTTTATTTATCTGTAGTAATAGTTAAGGCTGAAGCAGAATGGTGTCTCTGAGTCAGGCTGTCTTGTGGTTGTCGCCATCTTCATCGACCCTTGTTGTCCTGGTCGCTCTACTGCGTAATGATCTCACGACTGGCCATAATGATGATAGAGCTGCCCGGATGGACCTGGAAGTTCTCTGCGATGGTTCCTGCGCAGACGTTGGGGTTGATAGTGTTCACCATCAGCACGGTGGCGAACAAACCCTCACCAGGGTTGAAACTTACAATGCCATAGCCGGACAGCTTGAGGTAGGGCAACTCAGGGCTGTCGGGTTTGAAGGCATTTCTGGGGCTCAGAATCTCGGACAGCTGCATCTCGTTGGTGCTGTAGTAGGCACGCAGGTTGGATCCGCTGGCGTTAGCTACGGTGACATTGGCTACAGAGGCTGACTGAGGACTGTTGACACTAGATGAGATGAAGATATTACCACTGTCACCAGAGATAGTGGAACCCGCAATACCAGAGACACTGGAACCCCCACTACCAGAGATACTGGAACTGGAACCACCCATTGTCGTCAGCTCTGGGGTTTGATTTGTTTAGATCAATTTCTATCTGGAATTTTTAAAAAAAGACAGACTTTAGGCCTGGCGGATTCAGTGTCAAGATAAAAACCAGAGGTTCTGAGAGACATTGAGACAGAGAAACAGAGAGAGGGATAGTTATTGATTTAAAAATAATTTTACCAGTTACTAGGGTAACTGTCACATTTCTAATTACTGTGAAACTACTTTTTACACAAATAATAATAATAAAGAGTTTAACATCTTCATTTATGAACAACTCACTCATGACTCGAGTCAATTGCAGTGAACATTCACAGTCAGTATGCATGAAGGGTACTAAGTTGCGGTCTCGCTGTTACTGTACATTCCTGGGGATCATCCCAAGCTGCAGATTAAGTCAGTTCCAATTTCAACTAACAAACAAGTTGGGGATCAGTTGATTCTTAGGTATAGTACGCAGCAGAGGAACACCAGTGTCTGAAAATTACAAAATTGGCATGATTTGTTCAAAAATTTGAAATAGCTAAACCGCATTTTAAATCAGCCGCTAAAAATATTGCAAGAGATGTGATTTCAAATGTGCTGACACCCCACAATCCTCATAACCATGACTCCAGCCAGTCAGGATCTGGTTTAATGTTTATATCAAGAGGATGTAGGAGAAAACTTCGTAATCCCCCGGGAACTCGCTCACGGCCTCTCAAAAAGGCTAGATGCTCAAGATCTAAGTCATTTTGCACCCGCTCACGGAGAAGCTGTATTAAACCAAAGACGTGGAGAAAAAGAAAGAAAACTAGAAATATCTTTTAAATCATGGCTCTTGTTCACCATATGTCTCAGGAATGTGTCAAATACGAACTTGACTTATTTACAGTGCCCTATACACAAACAAGTATAGAAAAAAGCATTTATTTGGAAATACCTCCGCTATCGGCTCTCTCTGACACAACGCCCCTCGAATTTTATATAGCCGGAAATGGTGAAGATTACCTTGATTTGAATAATACTCTTTTAAGGCTTTCATGTAAAATTACTAAGGACGATGGATCGGATATAGACAATGCTAGTCAGGTGGGAGTTATTAATTACCCCGTAGCGACAATGTTTTCACAACTCGATGTAACTTTAGGAGGTTGACTTTTTAGTCAAAGCACTAATACATATCCCTACAGAAGTCTTATTGAGGTCCTGCTAAACTATGGCAAAGATACATTGGAGTCTCAATTTACGGCTGGATTTTTTTTCAAAGATGCTCCAGGAAACTGTAAGAAGCCATATATTTAAGCTTTTAGGACACCTAATGTTAAATGGTACTGATACCAAAATTAAAACGGTTATCAGCATCTCTCTACGTCAAAAAAGTTAGTTTCCCCAGAGGTGAAAATAGGCCATGCGCAAGCTCTGATGAATTCAAATGTTAAGTATCCCATTGAAAATATGTTCCTAGGTCAATTACCCAAGTTTGTGGTTGTAGGATTAACAGATAATGATTCCTTTAGTGGGTCAAATGCTAAAAATCCCTTTAGCTTTAAACATTTTAATGCCTGCTTTATAGCTTTTATGTTGATGGTGAACAAATACCCTCAAAACCTTTTCAACCTACATATACTGTAGAAAACAACCCTGTTCATGAATATTACAGTTTAATTCAAACTACTGGTAGACATCTCAAAGACAAACCTTTAATTATTGATCTCATTGATTATCCTCAGGGTTTATACACTATGCTTTTGATCTAACTCTGGACCAGGAATCGGCACTCCTCAACACAATGAATTTGATAGTATATGCAGTGTTTGAGAACGTTACAGAGGTATCACAACAACAAGCAGTGCTCTTTGATTACTGAGAAGCATGCTGAAAACACCTTTTGAGGATTTAAAATGAATACCTTACAACCGGCATCCCTAATGGCTAACAATCATTTTACTGGGAAGATTTTTTTACGGTTTTAGCCAGTGACCAACTCCCTAAAGGAAAAATAAAAAAAAAAAACCTGCAGATTGTGTACAATAAGAGGGTGTTGCTGCCTGGTTGCACTACTTTACCTTATGGATACTGATATGGGTTTTGATGTGCGACTAACAACCTCCTTTGCATCTATAATATCTGGACCTTCTAGTTCAGGGAAAAGATATTTTGTGAAAACACTTTTAGAAAATGCTCCTCAGATACTGTCCCAAGTACCTGAGAACATTGTACACTGTTATAGCTGCTGGCAACCGCTATACGATGATCTGCTGAGTAGATTTACAAATTTAAAATTTGTTGAAGGAACACCGCCCTCTTTGTGTGATGATACATTATTGCCACCTAACAAAGTAAATTTAATCATTATAGAAGATTTAATGGAGTCGGCTAGCGATAATGATGAAATACAAAAAGCCTTTACAAAATATACTCATCATAGAAATCTGTGTATAATGTATCTGGTTCAAAGTCAGTTTTTTCAAGGAAAAATGATTTCCACTATAAACTTAAATACTAACTACATTATTCTTATTAAAAACCCCAGAGACAAACTTCACATTAACACATTAGCCCTACAGATGTATCCTAGAAATATATAAGTTTTTTTTGAAGCTTTTGAAGACGCAACAAAAGTCCCTTATGGATATCTCTTGATAGACCTAAAAGCACAAACCCCTGAAGATTATCGCCTGCGGTCTGGTTTGTTTCATCTTGATTGGCCAGTTGCTTATGTAATGAAAAACCCAAAGACTAAACGTTTATAACTAATGTTGTTTCTCCTTTTTATTTTAACAAATGGTTTTTTATTTATTTAAAGAGAAAAGAACAACATGGAACAATACATAACACAACATAATATAAAAACCCAAACACAACCCCCCCCCCCCCCCCCCCCAGTTTGTTGCCCCCTTTTCTCTATGGATTTCATCCCATTGGATCTTATAATAATGACCTGACAATGGTCGCAGCTGCACTCCATGCCTCCACAGTCCCCCCCCCCTGGCACCATGGATTCGGGCAGTAGACAGTTCTATATGGATAATGTCAAGGAAAGTGAGGAGCCAATGATGCCAAGGGAGGGAGTGGGGCGGCTCCCAGCGGAGCGCCAGTAACTTAACTGCTGTGAGGCCAGCCAACCAAATCCTCTTCCGCTGCCGTGAGAGATCGAGAGTACAGTCATCATTCAGGAGACGGACCCGAGGAGAACACGCAATATTCGTGTTAAGAATAGTGGATAAGGATGAGGATACTCTGGCCCAAAAGTGAGCCACATCTGGACACTCCTAAAACATATGTAAACAAGGACCCATACCACCCTGGGGGCAGAGCATGCACAAAGGGCTGGGGGTAAGTCGCATTTGAAAATGTCTGCGAGGGGTTAAATATACCGTGTGAAAACAATTGAAATGAATCATTTGATGATTAGGGTTCCTGGAAGCCAGATTTATGTTGTCCCAGAGAGTTGTTCCAGCAAATCTCATTATCTCCAAAATTCAGATCTCTATTCCATACAGTAAAAAGTGCTAAAGGTTTATGAGGTATTTAAAAGAGAGATGTAAATGGCTGAAGCCAACCGTTTTGTTTTGCCCTGTTTATCTAATAAATTGTGAAGTGGGTGTATAGGCAGCTGTGCTCCCCAGGGAACACCATAGGCACGCATTGCAGAACGGAGATGTAAATAGAAAAAGAAAGAAGATCCTGGCAGTTTATGGTGAAGTTACAAATCATGGAATGTACGCAGACCATTGTCACTAAAAATATCCGCAAAATTATGTATACCATTATTACTCCAATGTGAAAAAGAAAAAGGAGAATTGCCTGTGAGGAGTTTGTAGTTATGGAAGATAGGTGAATGTGAATGCCATTTAGTTTGGGAATTTGTAAGCTTCTCTACCAGACGCCACGTAGCAATTAAATGAGAAATTATAGGGCCAAAGCGCAATTTACACTGTCTGAGGAGGACATTGGAGTAGATTAAATTTTGGCATCTATAAGGGGAGATTATGTCTTCCTCAAGAGTACGCCAAGATACAGGAGTATCAGGAGCAAGCCAAACAGAGATTGGGCATAGAATAAATGAGTAGAAATAAAATTTAAAATTCGGGCGAGCCAAACCCCCCATGGATTTTTCACGCAGCAAAGTGGAAAATTTGATTTATGGTTGTTTCTCTTTCCATATAAACTTGAAGATTCCTGTATGCAGTCTATCCCAATACCCTTATGGGGGATATAAAGGAATCATTGAGCCATAAAAATTAATGTGAGGAAGCATGTTCATTTTTACAATGGAAATAGGAGCCTCAGCACCCAGATATTTGAAGTGTTTAACCAGCAGCACTGTCAAGGGTGTGTTGGTTCTTGTCATTGCAGAATTTAAGGGTAGCAATGCAGATTTATACCAGTTAACTTTGTATCCTGACATTGCACTGAAATCATCAAAAATAGTCAGCAGATGAGGTAGGGATTGGGAAACATTGTTTACGTATAACAATATATCATCTACATACAGCGATATGTGATGTTGGGTATTATTGACAGAAATCGGGGTAGTCAGTTGATGTAACTTTAAAAAAAGGATGGTGAGTAAGTAGAATCAAGAAAAGAAGAGTCCTTTTCTTCAATCAGTTGTTAGGTTTATTGAAATATGCAGGGAGTCTGGTCCCAGGTACAGGACAAACAGAATACTCGTCCTTACAATTTTTGCATGACATTAAATACCCTTCTGTATAGATGGTCCACCTCCCCTTTCTCTGACATTTAACCAATAGCAAAGGTACAACACATTATTCTGTTACCATATACTATATGTATTTAATTTAGTGTATATGTGTCTGTGTGTGTAGTCTTGTGTGACACCCTCTGAACTCAGCACATTCTTCAGACCCCTGGTGGTGCCCCAAAAGGTCCATACATCTAGTTTTTGTCATCTTCCTTGTTCATATCTCTCCGTTTTGCTTGAGACCCTTTGAGTCCAGTGGCATTATCTCTTATTCTCCCTGAGAACCTTTGGGTCCAACGCCAGTCCCTGGGAGCCTTTTAGCTCCTTTATGCTTTGCATTCCAAAAATCTTAGAGCCTGACCCCTTCTGGTCCACAGCATTGTTATCTCGTTAGCTTGTGGTCAATGCTGGGCAAGAAGCTTGTAGACGCATCGTCTCTATCAATTGTTAGCAGTACATGCAATTTGAACCAAACAGTCTGCTATCTGAAATATTAGTCTCTTTTCAGAAAAGAACACCAGTATAGCTTTGCCAGTCCACATGCATAGCAAACTGCTAATCAATTCTCAATCCATGTTTTCCAACATCAGTCGATTGACGGACTGCCTGAGCTAGAGGTTCAAGAGATAGGGCAAACAACAAGGGCGAGAGTGGACAACCATGACGAGTGCCCCTAGAGATAGCAAACTGGGGAGAACACGATTGGCCTGTCAAAAACCATTGCGGAGGGATTGGCATATAAAAGCTTAACCATATCAATAAACCCGGAACCCAAACCCATATAGTCCAGAACTGATCACAAATAATCCCATTCGAGTCTATCAAATGCCTTCTCAGAGTCTAATGAGAGAACTGCACATGGGGAAGCAATGTCAGCAGCAGCATGTATAATATGTAGGAGACGGCGAATGTTCTAATAAAGCCTGTCTGATCGTGATGTACTAGTTTGGTCATACAGGCCTCAAGACGACGGGACAGCAGTTTAGCATACAGCTTGATGTCCCAGCCAATCAGTGATAGAGTTCGATAGTTCGCACAGAAAGTGGGATCTTTGTCCTTTTCCAGCTAAAGAGATATAAATGCGCTATTAATAGCTCTCCGAAATGAACCCTTGTCAATAGTAGAGTGTATCATATCGAGCAACAAGGGGCCTAGTTGGGGCCAAAAAGTCAAATAAAGTTCAGGAGGGAGACCATCAATGCCAGGGAATTTACCCTTCTTCATGTCTTGTAGTGCCTCCCGCAGCTCAGCTAAGGATATAGGAGCACCAAGCACGGCTGATTCTGTAGGTGAGAGACAAGCCAGTTGAAGAGTTTGTAGGAAATTCGTATAATGCTGTCGATCATGTCTAATGTCAGAACTGTATAATTTGGAGTAGAATAAACGAAATGAAGAGTTTATCTGCATAGGATATGTCAATAATGCCCCCTGTGAAGATTTGACAGCAGGGATATCTTCAAAACGTTCATTGTTGTAATAAAGCCCTTAACCACATCCCATAAAATGCGGGGGTCATCAACTGAGCCCCGATTGAAATTAAGGAACTCCTCCAACTTAGATTGAAATTGTGTTCGGAACAATTAATTTTGTAGCAGCATGGAAATGAAACACCAGCGGGGGGCACACTTAGGCCTATTGGCCAGTACGATTTTACAAAAATGTGCATGATGATCAGATAATGACATAGACAATAGCTCAGCAGTGCGTATTGAGGGAAGAAGAGCCTGGGAAGCAAAAATGAAGTCAATTCTGGAGTATGATTTATGCTTACCTGAAAAAAAAGTAAATTCCCTAGCCAAAGGGTTGAACACACGCCATATATCTACCAGGGCCAAATCGGTATAATCACAGTATAATCGTAAATCTCGAAAAACTACTCACTTCTAAATCTTTTATAGTCATTTTTGTATTACTTTAGTATAAATACATGTTAATTTGGATTCATATATTGTTTTTTTCTGACTTTATGTGAACGAAAAGACACAAATTTGACCGTTTTCCCATTGGAAATAGTGATATTTTGAAATATCACTGTCCTGGTCACAAAAGCAAAGTTTGTGGGGAATAATAGCCATTTTCTATACTTTTGAGGCATAAGCAATTAGGAAATAACACTTACTACCCAGGAACAAAAAATTGTGTTACATAATGTAATCAATATCAGAAGCATAAACTCTGTTTCTTTTAAAGTTGATTCTGGAGGGTTTGTGCAAGGTATATGTATCCTGTTTGGATAACCATGATGTTAACAGGGGCCCTTCCACCTTAAAACCATTATTACCCAGGGCCATTTGAAGGGCTTGAGGTCCCCCAAAACTCCCAGGACTTGAAGGATCATAATATTTTTTTTTTTCGTGCAATTACGAGCCATTCCCTCAGAAAAAGTATAAAACGCAATGTGTAATCTGTTCAAAATGTTTTTTACACAGTTTATCAATCAACACAGAACTCTTTACAAGTTTGATAAAGTTCATGCATAAAAGGGGTTGTTCGTCCATTAAACATGATACAGTGTCTTGTACAATCTGTGGTATATCGGGCTGTAAACCACAGTCTATCTGGTAAAGACATATTTCAGATACATAGACATACAAAACAATTATATACACACACTTATAGGCTTCTATTTCATTAAACATTTGAGGTATCATTCTCTTTAGGAACTCATTTATAATGGATTATTACTTTGTACAGAGTCTGTAAGCATTACAACCATTCATCATTATCAACAATGTCATGTATTAATTCTGTAACCCTTTTTAGGTTGTTGTACATCTTTACATTTACTGAGAGGATGTTTTGAAAGAGTCTCTTACATGATACTTTTTCGGCTATCAACTGGAAAAGCAGTCCTTCCATGGCATTGTGTATTCTAGCTGGAGTCAGGATATTCCCCATATTCAAAGTCACTAGTTAATGATGCACATTGCTTGTGTAAAAGTAAGCGTCATTCAAACTCTGTAAGCCAATGAAAGGCAGATTTCAGTCAGTGATTTGCTTCCTGTTTTACCCGGAAGTGATTGGATAACCAAAGTAAACTCATCTTTGGACACTATATTTAAATAAAAACAAGCATGAACTAATTCTCTTTATATTGGATTCAGACTCATCTCACAATGAAGAAACCATTGAGCCCTTGCTTGAATGGGGCTCCGTTCGAAGCACTGTAAGCTCTCTGTGTTACAGAGAAGACCAACTGCAGCTCTCTGTGTTACAAAGACCAACTGCAGTCTCTGTGTTACAGAGAAGATCAACTGCAGCTCTCTGTGTTACAAAGACCAACTGCAGTCTCTGTGTTACAGAGCAGATCAATTGCAGCTCTCTGTGTTACAGAGAAGACCAACTGCAGCTCTCTGTGTTACAGAGAAGACCAGCTGCAGCTCTTTGTGTTACAGAGCAGATGAACTGCAGCTCTCTGTGTTACATTGAAGACCAACTGCAGCTCTCTGTGTTACAGAGCAGATCAACTGCAGCTCTCTGTGTTACAGAGAATACCAACTGCAGCTCTCTATGCTACAGAGAAGACCAACTGCAACTCTCTGTGTTACAGAGCAGATCAATTGCAGCTCTCTGTGCTACAGAGAAGATCAACTGCAGCTCTCTGTGCTAGAGATCAACTGCAGCTCTCTGTGTTACAGAGCTCATCAACTGCAGCTCTGTGTTACAGAGCAGATCAACTGCAGCTCTCTGTGTTACAGAGCAGATCAACTCGTAGATGAAGAAAAAAAAATAGCAAATATATTAAATGATTACTTTTACAAAGGAAGATACTGACAACATGCCCCACATGTCATCCAGTTCCTATCCAGTTTTAAATAACTTTAGCATAACTGAGGCACAAGTGTTAAAGGGACTAGGAGCTCTTAAAATAAACAAATCCCCTGGGCCGGATGAGATCCTCCCAGTAGTACTCAAAGAAATGAAAGAAGTAATTTACAAACCGCTAACCAAGATCATGCAGCAGTCTCTTGACACAGGGGTGGTACCGACAGACTGGGAAATTGCAAACGTAATACCGATCCACAAAAAGGGAAACAAAACTGAACCAGGTAACTACAGACCAGTAAGCCTGACTTCTATTATATGCAAACTTATGGAAACTATAATAAGATCCAAAATGGAAAATTACCTATATGGTAACAGGGTCCTGGGAGACAGTCAACATGGTTTTAGAAAAGGGAGATCGTGTCTAACTAACTTGCTTGATTTTTTTGAGGATGCAACATCGATAATGGATAATTGCAAAGCATATAACATGGTTTATTTAGATTTCCAGAAAGCTTTTGACAAAGTCCCGCACAAAAGATTAATTTTCAAACTGAACGCAGTTGGGATTCAAGGAAACACATGTACATGGATTAGGGAGTGGTTAACATGTAGAAAACAGAAAGTACTGATTAGAGGAGAAACCTCAGAATGCAGTGTGGTAACCAGTGGAGTACCACAGCGATCAGTATTAGGTCCTCTGCTATTCCTAATCTACATTAATGATTTAGATTCTGGTATAGTAAGCAAACTTGTTAAATTTGCAGACGACACAAAAGTAGGAGGAGTGGCAAACACTGTTGCAGCAGCAAAGGTCATTCAAAATGATCTAGACAAGATTCAGAACTGGGCAGACACATGGCAAATGACATTTAATAGAGAAAAGTGTAAGGTACTGCACGCAGGAAATAAAAATGTACATTATAAATATCATATGGGAGATACTGAAATTGGAGAAGGAATCTATGAAAAAGACCTAGGAGTTTTTGTTGACTCAGAAATGTCTTCATCTAGACAATGTGGAGAAGCTATAAAAAAGGCTAACAAGATGCTCGGATACATTGTGAAAAGTGTTGAATTTAAATCAAGGGAAGTAATGTTAAAACTGTATAATGCACTAGTAAGACGTCATCTTGAATATTGTGTGCAGTTCTGGTCACCTCGCTATAAAAAAGATATTGCTGCTCTAGAAAGAGTGCAAAGAAGAGCGACCAGAATTATTCCGGGCTTAAAAGGCATGTCATATGCAGACAGGCTAAAAGAATTGAATCTGTTCAGTCTTGAACAAAGAAGACTACATGGCGACCTAATTCAAGCATTCAAAATTCTAAAGGGTATTGACAGTGTCGACCCAAGGGACTTTTTCAGCCTGAAAAAAGAAACAAGGACCAGGGGTCACAAATGGAGTTTAGACAAAGGGGCATTCAGAACAGAAAATAGGAGGCACTTTTTTACACAGAGAATTGTGAGAGTCTGGAATCAACTCCCCAGTGATGTTGTTGAAGCTGACACCCTGGGATCCTTCAAGAAGCTGCTTGATGAGATTTTGGGATCAATAAGCTACTAATAACCAAACGAGCAAGATGGGCCGAATGGCCTCCTCTCGTTTGTAAACTTTCTTATGTTCTTATGTTCTTAACTGCAGCTCTGTGTTACAGAGCAGATCAACTGCAGCTCTCTCTGTTACAGAGAAGACCAACTGCAGCTCTCTGTGTTACAGAGACCAACTGCATTCCAACTGTGTTTTTCAACAACAACCACATCTCCAGAATAAATATTACCTTTCAAAGACTTTAAGATTCTAGTAAAATACTGTGTTTGTACAGAAAATATATGCATGCAAACCAAAGGAAAAAAGTGAAACACTTTGTTAAGATTAAAAATACAAACAATTCTACTTTGATGAACAATTGAAACAAGCTAAGACTTTAACTAACCTGATGATATTGTGTGCATTTGAAAACAACAACTATGAACATCAGAACCATTTAAACACTGAAGGAATGGATCTACAAGTTGCGAAGTAACTCTTGAATACAGCTTAATACTAAAGGCAATTGAAACTGCTTCTAAACTGAACTTGAAACAAAAAAGCAGCCTTCATTCCAACCAACACAACAGATGCTGCTTAACACAGTCTCTGTGTGTAATGTGTGTGAATCCTGCGTGCTTATGAAAATGTGTGTTTAAAAGTTTTACTCCTGTTTGTGTCTATACTTAATTCTGGTACCATGATTTTTATATTGTTCTTACTTTTGTGAACCTTAATAAACTGAATCATTTGTATGTGTTGAGTTTCTTTTTGCCTGTTACTAAAGTAAGCATGTATGATTGATTGACTGTATTTACAGTATAATTGTAAATCTCGAAAAACTACTCACTTCTAAATCTTTTGTAGTCATCTTTGTATTACTTTAGTATAAATACATGTTAATTTGGATTCATATGTTGTTTTTTTCTGACTTTATGTGAACGAAAAGACACACATTTTCCCATTTTCCCATTGGAAATAGTGATATTTTGAAATATCACTGTCCTGGTCACAAATGCAAAGTTTGTGGGGAATAATAGCCATGTTCTATACTTTTGAGGCATAAGCAATTAGGAAATAACACTTACTACCCAGGAACAAAAACAAATAAAAATTTGTTACACAGTGTTATATCTGCAATGTTTTCTGGCACATTTGTAGACTGTGTACAAGCTGAATTGTGTTAAAGAGAAAATATTCTATAAAGAGAAAATATTCTATAAATATACTAGTCATAAAGGACGAAAAGGATTGAAAGAATATCACCCATATGCTTCAATTTAAATACAAAATGGATTTATAGAAGCCTATTAAACTGTAGCTCTGAGCCCCACATTAAACCAACTGACAATAAATAAAATACAATCAGGGCTTCTTGTTCATTTTTTTTTTAAAACTTACTATCAGTCAGTGGTGCCATTTTTAGATCCAATAAAACTGACAGTTATTTATAATCCAAAATTCCTATAATATATTTGCAGTTCAATTTAGTAATGATGCAGCCAACATGTCTGTGATGTAAAAACAATGAACTAATGGTTGCTTATACTGCTGTTATCCACTCTGATAAACAAAAAACTGCACTCATGCCTGACGCCAGCATCTTAATTGACAGATGCTAGACAGTTTCTATTTTGGCGACTTAAAGTGATCTTAATGTGATGCAGCTTGCATCATTCACTGGCAGTGTGGATACTCCCATTTGATTGCACTAGCATTGCTCGCTTCCCGTCTGGATTAGCCTTAACTCTCTTCGGGTAATGCACAGCCTTTTATTGGAGAAGTGTATCTCTCCTGTCTGTACCCTCCAGCCCTGCAGCTCTCATCGTGTAGCCCCAGCTGTGCAGTCATGCGTGCGCAGGTTGTAATCAAAGTCATTATTGTATGTGACAATACAATCATGTAAAGGTTTTCAGCAATGCAGGCACGTGCTTCTCCAGTAAAATCAGGTTTTCTAATACTCTACTGGGGGACTTGTTGTTGTTCATTGTGCTTTGATGCAGAGTGGTCTGGACCACTGCCGCTGTTCTGAGTTCACAGTTTAAAGCACTTTACATGAAACACAAACATTTACTAATGTATTTAAAAGACAACGGGTCCTGAGCACATTATTATAAACTTCAACACTGACATTCATTACGTGGGTATTTGGAAAATAACATAATTACTAATAAAGAAAACAAATAAGAAATCTGAAATCAGAACCGAAGCAGCGATGTCAACCCAGCAGTGTCGACCCAAGGGACTTTTTCAGCCTGAAAAAAGAAACAAGGACCAGGGGTCACAAATGGAGTTTAGACAAAGGGGCATTCAGAACAGAAAATAGGAGGCACTTTTTTACACAGAGAATTGTGAGGGTCTGGAATCAACTCCCCAGTAATGTTGTTGAAGCTGACACCCTGGGATCCTTCAAGAAGCTGCTTGATGAGATTTTGGGATCAATAAGCTACTAACAACCAAACGAGCAAGATGGGCCGAATGGCCTCCTCTCGTTTGTAAACTTTCTTATGTTCTTATGTTCTTATGTCAACACAAAATGTGCTGCCTAACTCTTACTCTTTCAATTACCTTTTTGAACATATAATTCATTATTTCTCAATATTTTCCTAGAAGGCACAATGTTTTTTTAGATGTAGAGGAAACTTTTAAAGCTAAAAAATTGAAAGTCACCAGAATAGTTTATTTCTTGTATGCTTTTTAAAAATCATTTTTATTATCCTTTTATTATTTTGTTAATTTTGGCAATTATTTGAGTTTTAATTTGATGTGTGCACAAAACCAAATTTCATTGATAGTTATAGTCCTAATAACAGATATTTTAATATGTATTAGTGTTTTTAAATGATTTTAACCTGAATTTTGACCTTTTTTTGATTCCAGAATGTAGATAAAATGACACAATCTTAATAAAATACTTTTTTAAAAATGTTAAACATTTAAATAACTCTCTGCTAGTTGTTTTTGAACCTTTTCCTTAGCCCTGCCTACCATACATAGTATTCTGTTTTTAATTTCCATTGTTTTTCACTTCTTTATTCATCTATCGTACGTTAATCAACAGCTGTTAAAAGAATGAGTTGAAATTCTGCTCAGATTATGTGCTAATAACAGACACATTTTGTGTAGCTTGTTGCACATTCTGAGTAGGATATTAACTATTCCATCACATTCCTATGTTTCTCCTAATATATTCCAACACAGTGCCTGTGTTAAAATGCACACTCAGTAATGGTTAAAAAACAACACATCATGAGTTGTTTTTAACACGTTTGTTCTAAGAGTCTATATTTCAGGTATTATTTTGATAGAATAGATCAAATAACTCAGAATAATAGTCAACTAAATAACAATAACAAGTAAATGCCTAGTATTGAAGTGGTTTAATTTCAATAAACATCTGTAGTTGGGTACCTCTATATTCCTGCATGTTTTACCGCAAGACTGCTGCCAAACAGGATATCCACTGGATATGTAATCTAGAGACGTCAAGCTTACAATTGATATGTGATGGACTTTGCCCCACAAGCAGGTAATGATCACCACAAAATGTAGGCTTCTGATAGAGGGAATGAATACAATCATGTTGGTTTTTACTGTATTATCTTGGCAGATACGCTAATCAAGGGTTGAACGATCGCAAATTAAAATAAACAAATGAAGCATTGCTCACGCACTCTGCCTTACACGTACATTTCTGATTAGTCACGGGATGAGAAAAGAAATTCAAGGGAGGATACTCAGATTGTATTAAAATACAAAGGCATTAAATCATATCAGAGTCAATATAAAATTGTTAAAACATTGCAGAGACATTTGTATGCCCAAGTAAATATTGAAAACTTCAGATTTTACAAAAAAATTTAAATAAATAGGATTCCCATGTTTCCTTTAGACCAGTCCTGGAGGGCCAGTGGTGTCTCTCCTGGTTTTTGTTCTAACCATACCCTAAATGAATTAATTGGACCAGTTAAGCTTCTAATAATGTCCAATGAAGTAATTTATGCTCATTTCAGATGTTTGTCCATAGTCTTGCCGAACTCAATTCAAACACATTTTTGACTAAAGTAAAAACTATTTGCAAGGGATTAGTTGGTCCAAAGCACAAATCAACACATAAAGCTCAGCTCCCTCTATCTGGTCCAACACCAATGAACGAAGAAACGGGTAACAATCCCTATTATTGGTATATGGTGACAAGTAAGGGGATGAATCTGATTAGAAAAACTGTTAAGGGAAACTGGGTAGATGGTGTTTGTTTCCTACACATCCAGGTCCAGCATGGTAACCTGAAGTCATGTTTGAGGACAAGGTAATAAAAGCACTAATGGCTTCCAATTCTCCCTGAGAGAATGCCCCTGTGTTTTCTGCAGGAGTTAAACTGAAGTTAAGTTTCTAGGTCTGACCCACCAGACGTGGACTACAGAGAGAACGTTAGTCAGCAAACGGTCTATAGTACAAATGTTGTGCTCGTGCTGTTGTTGTTTTCAGTAGAAGACTAGAAAAGAGCCTGATGATCAGTGTAGGACATATTCCCTGATTATGATACTACATGAACATGTATTAGAAATGTAACTGGATTCATTAATGAAATTGTCTCGAGAAACAGGCAAACTGCTGTGTCTTGAAAGGGGTCTCTTGGTTTGCAGACATACTGAACTATATGATTAGAGGACGGGCGCCTGAACTGGATTAGGCTGATCGGTCAGTTGAATTATGTATAGATAATTCACACGTGCAACAACAATCGTTTTGATGCAAGGAAGACATAAACTAGCAATGTCCCAGTGGCAAAGGACATTAAAACATCAAAGGACTTGGAGTTAAAGAGGCAAGATACACAAATGACCTCATGAAAGTAGTTAATCAGCAGAGTGAAAAAGTGCTGTCACTTTGCTAAGCAAAGCTGCAACTCCAGGACTTTGCCTAAAGACGGGACCCTGCCTGGAATGGACCTAAGACGAGGAAGCAAGCTGCAAGCGATTCAACTGCTACAGTAACGAGACTGAGGCCCGGCGAGAAGACTGCCGTAAAGCTTACAGCGACTGTTATCAGACAAACCAGTCTGGGTCTGCTGTACACCTAAAACCACAATATCCAAAAGAAACTGTGCCCTGCTACCTGCTAGCTAACGATTCAATGAAGAGGACAGAGCAGACGGGCGCTGTTGTGGATCCTATACTGAGGACTGGAGACTTTGTTGCAGCTGTTTGTTGATTCTATTAAGAATTGAAAGCTTTGTTGATGAGTTTGATCTTCATTGCTGAGAGGAGAGTTTGTTCTGGACATTTCAACAGATCGAGTTTCCAAACCAGCAGACCAAAAGTCTAAGCTTCAAGGAACCGGTGAGTATAATTACAGTTGCATTTTCTTTTCATGGAACTAAATTAATTAAATGTTTTTAAGTCAAGGATATGTTTTTGTTTTGTTTTTTTGTTTGTCTTTTCTCTTATGTAAGTTTTGTTGGATCTGTTGTTCACTTATGTCCATTTTTGTGGACATGCTCCAATACAATCAACTTAGCTTGCTATAAAAGGTTGAACAGAAGATTTTATAATATGAAGTGGCTATGTGCTCAGGTCGAAACTGAACAAATTTTACTTCCAACATATATTCATGTGATTACATTTTAACTTATTTTATTATAATAATACCAGTCATTTGTGTTTCATTTCAATTCCCGACCCTGAATTCTGCATTGTGAAGGAACGGACTAACTGAAATCTGGTCAGTAGAATCCAGTGGCAGGTGGGAGTGAAAAACACTAAATTATAGTTCTGAATGTATATTCGTTTCATCCTAAATTTCATGTATGTCCTATATGTATTGTTGGATTTGTTCAAATTCTTGTTTTAAACTGAGTAATGCTAGATAGAGAATTATTGTTTGTTCTGTTTTGATCTGCAATGTGATCTCCTTATTTTTTAAGATATTGTGGAAGGGGTGTGGGTAATTCACTGACCAGGAGACAGACAGGTGTACTTGGAAACACCATACAGGTGCCCAGTTTTATTTTGGACCGGTTCTTATTTTTCCCCGGCAGAGGGCACTGTTGACCGAGGGCTGCCTATCAACGATGATAGACAGCACCACGGAAATACCACAGCTGGTACACGAACAGCAAGTGCACTCGCAGGTGCTCAAAGAAATAATAATGAAAACAGAAGGCGAAAAGAACAAGGGAAAATAAAACAGTAAGAAAACTACAAATAAAAGGTGCTGCACTCGGCAGCATTATCCCGGTCGCCGCTACCCGCACGACCCGGATCACCGTCCTATTCTATCGGCTATCTAGCCTGCTCTTTTACAATACGCCGGGGTCTGCCCAAGGATTCCCCGCTCTCTCTCTCTGTCTCGCTGTGAATCTTTATTTTTCTCCCGGCTGATTCCCGGTCCTGAATCAAAGCTTCCGCACTCTTGGCGCGTTTAAGTGGGCAGACCTGAGGAAACAACAGAGCGTTATTTTATAGGACCAACAATCACCCAAGACCCTCCTCTCAGCCATTCAGAGAGGGGGAAAGTCCACACACCCACTTTCCCACCTCCCCGTGTTACTGCCATGACTCACAGGCGGTTGTTGGGCGACTGCCGCCCTCTTCCTGCAGCCCGTGAACACGCCAGCAGAGTCAACACAGATCTCTCCCTGTTACAATATACTTTTCAAAAAACCTACTTGTGAAAAATAGTATTCCCTTATTTTCAGACTGCTAAAAGCACCTACTGTAATAGGAGCTTCCTCTGAGATTTGTACAACGGGAAGTACTAATCTTTTTAATAAACCATCTCCTCGAAAGTTGTAGTGTATTACTGAAATGAAGTATTAACATGACTGTCTCTTTAAGACCTGAAGGTTTACTCCATGATGTCACATCCGCTCTTTGTTCACGAGTTATATAAAGCAATGGCAACAGTTATAAAGCAATGCTGTGTTTTTGCGTGTTTCTTCAAGTAAATTAAGTTTTTAAACAATAAGCCTGTACATTAATATTGAGTTTTTCGGAATCCTTATGTCTCATCCGACCCCGCACGAGTGGAAAGGTGCGATAAACTTTCCTTTTTAGCACACGTAATGTCAAGTTTCCAATGTCTATGTTTGCTCTAAACCTCATAGCTCACGTAATAGAAATAGATAGTTTAATATGATTGGTGTCCGAGTGAATGCAACAATACTGTTATCTGCTTGTTTGTGGGCTGCCTGTATTGTTCATTTTATACACATTAATAGCAATGTGAATAATAAGAAAAATATTTAGACCTGTCAGCTAATCAGCTTCCAGGTTCTAACGGGCTGCATTAATAAACACATTATAAAATGCTGCATGCTGATTGGCCAATCAGTGGTTCCAAGCCATGATATAATCAGCAGTAGTAACAGTTGTGAACTACTTGGGCGGAGAAAACAGCAATAGCTGGTCCTCAAGAATAACCACATAGACTCTTTAGTGAACGATTTACCAATACAAGTAAAATACTCCTTCCTTTTATTTGAAAGCATTAATTTAATCAAACAATACACAGAACTTTCAGCTTTTTTTAGACAATCCAGGCAGTCTGGTGTCCTTTATTAAACAAACAGAATTTCAATACTACTAAAGCAATGTGCAGGTGTATATGTAGCATGAATAAAAATATATATTTCATCCAGAATCCTGCTCCTGTGATACTGTAAGTTATGGAGCATTTAGAAAATGTGGAGATGCAACAGCCTGCAATTGTTGTCTCCCGCAATACTGAATAATGTTACGTCAATCCCTCTGCTGTGTCAGTCGGTGATGGTTACAGCTGAGACAGGTAAACAGCTGTAAAAGCAGCAGTATATAAATCAATTTAAAAGTTACTATTCCCAGCATTCATTTTAATCATTAGTGTTACCTTAGGAATGCTCTATTTTCTTAATTTTATTATCATACAGTCACTTTATTTATTACATTACCGTTTTGCTTGGAGATTTCCGCGGAAAGGAAAGATTAATTTGAACCCTTTTCTTCTTTCTTTATCAGAATTATAAGAGGCCATCAGTTAAGGCCGTTGACATTATTATTGCAGCAGTGACAGGCACGCAAGCCGGCAGACTCCTCTAAATAAACCAACACAACGCAAAGTGAAAAACAGACCGGTTACATATAGATAGGACTAGGATTACATTACATTTTAGTATTTGAATACATGTTACAAATCTGGTTACATTTCAGCCCAAAGCACTCACTACAGCATGCAATAAAATCACATCATCTCTATAGCTAAATAATCAATAGCACACTCTCTCACTGCTTCAATATATTTGAATGAAAGTGATCGATGCTCTCCCTCCCAGAAGCAGTGTTCTCTGGAACAAGGCAGGACAATTCGGGTGTCACTCTGCACAGGAGTCTCGATCACCATGTCAGGTACCAGGTCAGTGAAGAGCAGGACCAAGACACACCAGCCAGTCTGTGTTCCCAGTGCTGAGTGGAAACATCACCTTTTGGTTTCCTTTGATCTAAAACAAGGGTGTCAGTCAGTCAGACTCTGGTCCTGGAGTGTATCTGGTCCAGTGTCTGCTGCTGTTTTTTGTTCCACCCAAGTCCTCCTTAGTGACTTCATTGTTTTAATTATTTTTTAATTAGCTACTGGTCCTGGGGACACCCTGTCTGTTTGTGTCTGTGCTGGTTTGTTTTCCAACTTGAGCTGCTCTCAATTACTTTGAATGAACTAAATTACTCAACCAAAAAAAATTGCCCTAATCATCAGAGTTTTATATATATTGAGAAAGATATGTTCAACACATCGAAACATTGGGGAGCTGGCTCTTGAGCTAATATATATACTACCGGTCAAAAGTTTTAGAACACCTCCATTTTTCCAGTTTTTATTGAAATTTACGCAGCTTAATGTCTCAGTGTATTCTGAAATTAAAGCATAGAACAAATAAACAATTGGAGATAAAAAAGAAATCATGGAATCATTTTGTTTAACAAAATTAAATCTAAATTTTTGAATCAAAGTAGCCACCTTTTGCAGATATAACAGCCAAACACACTTGAGGCACTCTTTCTACAATGGAAATCAAATATTGTTCGGAAAGTTCTTCCCAACACTGTTGCAGAAGTTCCCACAAATGTGTTGCACTTTTAGATTGCTTTGCTTTCACCCTTCTGTCCAGTTCATCCCAAATCAGCTTGATGGGGTTTAAGTCTGGAGACTGTGCTGGCCATTCCATGATTTGAAGTCTACCGTCTTGTTCTTTTCTTCTAAGGTAGTACTGACATAGCCTGGAGGTATGTTTTGGGTCATTATCTTGCTGTAGGATGAACCCCTGACCAACTAGACGTATACCAGAGGGTATTGCATGGCACTGCAAAATGCTGTGTAGTTTTGGTTCAGGGTTCCACTCACTCTGGATCCAGCAAAAGAGCCCCAGACCATCGCACTTCCTCCTCCATATTTGACAGTTGGTGTCACACACCGAGGAACCATCCTTTTGCCTACTCGATGGCATACAAAAACCCTGCGTGATGAACCGAAGATTTCAAATTTTGATTCATCGGTCCATAAGACCTTCTTCCAGTCTTCACTAGTCCACTGGCTGTGCTTCATGGCCCAGGCAAGCCTCTTTTTCTTATTTTGCTATCTTAGCAATGGCTTTCTTACTGCCACTCAACCTGTCAAACCTGCAGCTCGAAGTCTTCTCTTCACAGTTGAAACTGAGACTTGCTTACTTCAACCAATGTTAAGCTGTGCTTGAAGCTGTTGTCCCGTGAGCCGCCTATCACGCAAGCTGTTGACTCTCAGAAACTTGTCTTCTGATTCTGTTGTGGCTTTGGGTCTGCCAGACCTCTTCTGTCAGAGTTTCCAAGTGCCTTTTGATGGTGTAGGAAACTGTACTCACTGACACCCTGGCTTTCTTTACAATTTCTCTAAAGGAAAAACCTACACTTTTAAGGGTTATAATGGTCATAAGAAGAACATAAGAAAGTTTACAAACGAGAGGAGGCCATTCGGCCCATCTTGCTCGTTTGGTTGTTAGTAGCTTATTGATCCCAAAATCTCATCAAGCAGCTTCTTGAAGGATCCCAGGGTGTCAGCTTCAACAACATTACTGGGGAGTTGATTCCAGACCCTCACAATTCTCTGTGTAAAAAAGTGTCTCCTATTTTCTGTTCTGAATGCCCCTTTTTCTAAACTCCATTTGTGACCCCTGGTCCTTGTTTCTTTTTTCAGGCTGAAAAAGTCCCTTGCGTCGACACTGTCCATACCTTTTAGAATTTTGAATGCTTGAATTAGGTCGCCACGTAGTCTTCTTTGTTCAAGACTGAACAGATTCAATTCTTTTAGCCTGTCTGCATATGACATGCCTTTTAAGCCCGGAATAATTCTGGTCGCTCTTCTTTGCACTCTTTCTAGAGCAGCAATATCTTTTTTATAGCGAGGTGACCAGAACTGCACACAATATTCAAGATGAGGTCTTACTAGTGCATTGTACAGTTTTAACATTACTTCCCTTGATTTAAATTCAACACTTTTCACAATGTATCCGAGTATCTTGTTAGCCTTTTTTATAGCTTCCCCACATTGCCTAGATGAAGACATTTCTGAGTCAACAAAAACTCCTAGGTCTTTTTCATAGATTCCTTCTCCAATTTCAATATCTCCCATATGATATTTATAATGTACATTTTTATTTCCTGCGTGCAGTACCTTACACTTTTCTCTATTAAATGTCATTTGCCATGTGTCTGCCCAGTTCTGAATCTTGTCTAGATCATTTTGAATGACCTTTGCTGCTGCAACAGTGATTGCCACTCCTCCTACTTTTGTGTCGTCTGCAAATTTAACAAGTTTGCTTACTATACCAGAATCTAAATCATTAATGTAGATTAGGAATAGCAGAGGACCTAATACTGATCCCTGTGGTACACCGCTGGTTACCACACTCCATTCTGAGGTTTTTCCTCTAATCAGTACTTTCTGTTTTCTACATGTTAACCACTCCCTAATCCATGTACATGTGTTTCCTTGAATCCCAACTGCGTTCAGTTTGAGAATTAATCTTTTGTGCGGGACTTTGTCAAAAGCTTTCTGGAAATCTAAATAAACCATGTCATATGCTTTGCAATTATCCATTATTGATGTTGCATCCTCAAAAAAATCAAGCAAGTTAGTTAGACACGATCTCCCTTTCCTAAAACCATGTTGACTGTCTCCCAGGACCCTGTTACCATATAGGTAATTTTCCATTTTGGCTCTTATTATAGTTTCCATAAGTTTGCATATAATAGAAGTCAGGCTTACTGGTCTGTAGTTACCTGGTTCAGTTTTGTTTCCCTTTTTGTGGATCGGTATTACGTTTGCAATTTTCCAGTCTGTCGGTACCACCCCTGTGTCAAGAGACTGCTGCATGATCTTGGTTAGCGGTTTGTAAATTACTTCTTTCATTTCTTTGAGTACTACTGGGAGGATCTCATCCGGCCCAGGGGATTTGTTTATTTTAAGAGCTCCTAGTCCCTTTAACACTTCTGCCTCAGTTATGCTAAAGTTATTTAAAACTGGATAGGAACTGGATGACATGTGGGGCATGTTGTCAGTATCTTCCTTTGTAAAAACTTGTGAAAAGTAATCATTTAACATATTTGCTATTTTTTTTTCTTCATCTACGATTTTGCCATTTGTATCTCTTAAACATTTAATCTCCTCTTTGAATGTTCTCTTGCTGTTGTAATATTGGAAAAACATTTTGGAATTGGTTTTAGCTCCCTTAGCAATGTTCATTTCTATTTCTCTCTTGGCCTTTCTAACTTCCTTTTTGACTTGCGTTTGCAGTTCCGTGTACTCTTTCTGCGTACTTTCTTTTCGGTCCTTTTTTAATGCTCTGTAAAGTGCCTTTTTTCGCTGAATATTTTTTTTAATTGATCTATTAAACCATTTTGGCAATTTAGTTTTACATTTAGATTTGTCTACTTTAGGGATATAATTGTTTTGCGCCTCTAGTACTACGTTTTTGAAGAACAACCATCCTTCTTCTGTGGGTGTTTTCTCTATTTTACTCCAATCTACTTCTGTTAGTCTCTGTTTCATGCCTTCATAGTTTGCTTTTCTAAAATTGTAAACCTTAGCTTTAGTCTTTACTTTTGAGGATTTAAAAAACACTTCAAATGAGACCATGTTGTGGTCTGAGTTTGCCAGTGGTTCTCTGACCTCTGTTTTAGTTATTCTATCTTCGTTATTTGAAAAGACTAAATCAAGGCATGCCTCCCCTCTAGTGGGTGCCTTCACAAATTGTGTTAGGAAGCAGTCATTTGTCATTTCCACCATTTCTATTTCATCCTTCGTGCTACCCACCGGGTTTTCCCATTTTATTTGGGGGAAGTTGAAATCCCCCATTAGTATGGCTTCTCCTTTGCTACACACATTTCTAATGTCATTGTATAACAGATTATTTTGCTCACCGTCTGAATCTGGCGGTCTATAGCATGCTCCTATTATTATGCCTTTTGAATTTTTGTCTGTTATTCTGACCCATATTGATTCGGTTTTATTTTCTTTGTCCAGGTTTAACACCTGGGCTTCAAGACTGTTTCTTATGTATAGCGCTACCCCTCCTCCTCTTCTGTCCTGCCTGTCTTTCCTATACAGTGTATACCCACAAATATTATATTCGTCCCCATCACTCTCAGATAACCACGTTTCTGTAACACCTATCACATCATAGTTACCTGTTAGTGCAGTAGCTTCAAGTTCTAGAATTTTGTTTCTGATACTTCTAGCATTTAGATAAATACATTTAATGGTTGTCTTACCTGAGTTGTTGTTCTTGTTTTGATGCGGTCTCCCTTCTGTTTTTTTGTTGATTTCTCCCCCCTTCCTTTCTAGTTTAAATGCTTCCGAACCTGCTCGAGGATCTTTTCTCCAAGTAGACTAGTTCCCTTGTTATTTAAATGCAGTCCATCCCGTCTATACAGATAGTCCTCGTTGTAGAAAGTGGTCCAATGATCAAGATAGGTGAAGCCTTCCCGTGTGCACCACGTCTTCAACCATTGGTTTTGATTTATTATTTCCAGCTGTCCATATGGTCCTTTGCAAGGTGCGGGTAGTATACCAGAAAATACCACAGTTTTGGTTTTCTCTTTTAATTTCCTTCCTAGCTCTCTGAATTTGTTTTGCAGGGATTTTGGTCTGTCTCTTCCAATGTTGTTTGTACCGATGTGGACGACTACTACCGGGTCGTCTCCTGTCTGTCTTCCTTTAAAATTTCCTTAAATTTCAATATAAACTGGAAAAATTGGGGTGTTCTAAAACGTTTGACCGATAGTGTGTGTGTGTGTGTGTGTGTGTGTGTGTGTATATATATATGTGTATATATATATATATATATATATATATATATATATATATATATATATATATATATATAAACAGTTGGGAGAGATTTCAGTTACATATAAAGTTGTATAAGGAAATTGAAATCTCTAAGTTTTTACAAACTAAACAATTAAAAAAAGATTAAGCAAATTGTTAATTCAATTGAGGGTTTAGTGAAGTAATTGAGAGCAGATTGGTTATAATAAAAACCTGCAGAGACAGGCAGACAGACAAGGGTTCTCCAGAATCAGAGTTGGGAACCATTGCTCCGCTGCATCAATTTCATAGGTACTCCTCACTGTTAAGAGTAAATGCTCATTATTATTTTTATGTTAGCATAGGGTAGTTCAGGGGGTATGGAGCTGGGGGCTTCCAATTTCCTGTCAATTAGTCCCTATTTTTCTATTTAAACCCTGATTACTTGGACCTTCACCATCTAGTGTTTTGTTTTTGTAGCATACACTCAGACGCCGTCATTTCGTGCTTCACCGCTAATCTAAACTTCATTGCCTTTCATTGCAGGTCACTTCTCTGTGCAGCACTCCCAAGATATTATCTCTTATCTTCCTACCTGCTCCGGTGATTCTTCTCATTATTCAGCTTCTCTATTCGGCTGCAGGAGCTCCACCATTAGTCTTTCCTGCTCCATCCAGCCTCCAGCCCAGCAACAGCACCATCCTAACCACAGCTTCATTACTCAGCTTGTCTGAATCTTTATTAGAAAGACTGTCCCTCTGCTAAAACAGAACCAGATCCTGGCTCTCATCATCCCTGCTAGGGTTTCTTCCTCCATTCTCTCCATACCAGCAGTTTGCCTGACCCTCCATGGTATTCTTAAGAGTTTTTCTCCCTGCCTCACCTTCCCACCTGTCTATATCAATGGACATTTTCCATTTGCTCATTTCCACTCTTCGGAAAGGCTGCTTCTCCCCATACAAGGACCTAGCTATGGAGATCATCTTCTTCTCAGCCATTACTTCATTATTTGACTTCATACCTCCAAGACAGATCAATTTCAGCATGGTCAGTTCATTCAGTCATCAAGTATCAAGTCCCCTATCCCCCCTTTCTTTTCAACATCAAAGTATCACCCCAGCAGGACCCCCCCCCATCCCCCCTAAGCCTCTGTTCATTGATTCCTCTCTCTCCTATCATCACTCATCATTGGTTTTCAACCCACCTCTCCACCCTCACCTCCAGAGCAGGCCTCCTTCCTCGACTCCTCCCCCCCACCCTCTATCATTCCGTGTAGGTGCAGCCACCTCCTCCGCAAGGGCCAACATCAATCACAGCCTGATGAAGAATGTGTGGAGCTGGTCCTACTCTGTGGTGGATTCTTACATTCACTCATCCTCCTCTGATATAGTTGCTGCTCATTTTTTGAAATTGCTAGTATGCCTGGAGTGGGGGCTTCCTGTCTGCTGGGGCCACCAGAGGTTTTCCCCTAATCAGCCTAAAGGGTTTTTTTTCCTCTTCACTGAGCTACAGGTATACACACAGTCACATCCTACTAAATTACTAACCATCCTCCTGTTTGTCCCATTTTGTCCTTCTGCTCTTTTGCTTGTTATGCGCTGACATGTGCTCTCTTTTGTTCGTCTCATGGTGTGGGAGATTTTGCGAGGAGCCGGGGGTCCATCCTTTGGGGGGCAAGTGAGTCTCACTTCCCCGACCTCAGGGCTTGGCATCCGCCTCACTTACATTCAGGGGGGTTCTCACAATGTGAGTCTGAGTGGACCCCCAGCCACACTCTGTCCTTTTGCAGCTCCTGCGCTTATCTTACCTCACTTGAGGCTCTGTTCTATGCTCTGCCTTACTTTGGGAGGTGGCTACTCTGTGCTCGAGTCCCATGCTAACCTCTATGCCTTGTCCTTATTTCAGGTCCCAGGCAGCATGAAGTCTCGGCCAATTGGGGGTGTAATGAGCGCCCCTTACAGAAGTCTCAGATGCTAGGTACCTCGCTCTCTCTATCTCTTTTCATGTCCCGGTCTACCTGGACTGACTTCCTCCCGAGGGGTGGCTCCCCAAGTCATAACCCTTGTATGTGTTTTCGGTTGCTGGGTCCTTTGCCCCTGGGTTGTGTCGGCATCATCGCCCTCAGTCAGTGACCACTTTTTGTATCCTGTCTTCTGTTGCTGGGTCCTCTGCCCCTGGGATGTGTCCTTTCTAGCCGGCACTCTGTCCTACTAACTGCTAATTTCTGCTTCTTCTGCCCTATCCATACACCCCCAGCTCACACCCCAAATAAAAATTCTACCTAAACTATAGTCCCTTATCTAATGCCGGACTCCTGCTGATTATATCAAGGTTACATGGATAGATAGACTAACTAGAACAAGACTATAGCTAGTCAGAATGGCATGCCCATCTTTTTATCAAAATCAGCAAAACTTCACCCACTATTCAACCCCTCAGCCTACCAAAGAGACAAACATAGAGTTTGTGATTCAAAGCCTTTATTTATTTGTAGTAATAGTTAAGGCTGAAGCAGAATGACGTCTCTGAGTCAGGCTGTCTTGTGGTTGTCGCCATCTTCATCGACCCGCTTGTTGTCCTGGTCGCTCTACTGCATAATGATCTCACGACTGGCTGTAATGATGAAAGAGCTGCCCGGACGGACCTGGAAGTTCTCTGCAATGGTTCCCGCGCAGACGCTGGGGGTTCTGGCATCCTCCATCAGAACAGTGGCGAACAAACCTTCACCAGGGTTGAAGCTGACAACACCATTAGCGGGGAACTTGAGATAGGGCAACTCAGGGCTGTCGGGTTTGAAGGCGTTTTTGGCACCCAATATTTCAGACAGCTGCATCTCTTTGGTGCTGTAGTAGGCACGCAGTTTGGCTCCGCTGGCATTAGCAGTGGTGGCATTGGCTACAGGGGATGACTCAGGATGAGATGGAGATATTACCGCTGTCACCAGAGATAGTGGAACCCACAATACCAGAGACACCGGAACCCCCACTACCAGAGATACTGGAACTGGAACCACCCATTGTCATCGGCTCTTTGGTTAAATTTGTTTAGATCAATTTCTATCTGGAATTTAAAAAAAAGACAGACTTTAGGCCTGGTGGATTCAGTGTAAAGATAAAAACCAGAGGTGCTGAGAGAGAGACACTGAGACAGAGAAACAGAGAGAGGGATACGTTTTGATTTAAAAATAATTTTGCCAGTTACTATGGTAACTGTCACTTTTCCAATTCCACTTAATGTGAAACTACTTTTTACACAAATAATAATAATAATAAAAAGTTTAATGTCTTCTTTATTTACCAACAACTCACTGATAGATTGATTGGATCAATTGCAATGAACATTCAGAGTTAGTATGCATGAAGGGTACTAATGTTGTCGTCCATTCCTGGGGGTCATCCCCAGCTGTGGATTAAGTCATTTCCAATTACAACAAACAGACGAGTTGGGGATCAGTTGATCCTCAGGTTTAGCACACAGCAGTGGAACACCAGTGTCCGAAAATTTCCAAAATTGGCACGATTTGTTCAAAAATCCACATTCCCGAAATTAGCTCTGTGATTGTGATCCACCCTTTGCTTTTACATTATTTTAATTGTGCACTAAGCTTTCTGCATGAGCACATTTCTGTGTAGTTCTTTCATTTGCAGTAGCCAGATAACTTGTTTTTTAAATGAAAGACAAGGGACAGCTTTTCTTTTTAAAAATAAGGGTCTGTATAGCTAACTTGTATTTTTATTTACATGTTTATAGTTAATACTTTTGTATTGTTTTATATAAAAGAAAATGCACTAAAATGTTTCATTTATTTAATACAAGAGATTGTAAAGATAGCAAATTATTGTTTAAAAAATGGTACATCTGCAATTCACTTCCTTCAGAGAATAAGGTTTTGCAATGGATGTGAACATTTTATTTGTCAAATTTAAGACCTGGTTGACATATAATTAAATATGCAATCGTTCATTTATTGAAATGTATTTAAATAGAATTGTGTATATTGATTATTTATATCAATTGTACTGTATGTATGTGACAAAGACTGTCAGAGTGGGGGATGTCAGACCAGAAACAGGAACCAGGAAATAAACAGAAAGAGAGGTGGAGTTTGGTGGAGCTGAGCGAATGGTCTCAATCAGCATTTAATGAATTAACAGAACAGTAAATAAAAAGGTTGTAACAAACAAAAACACAGGACTCGGCACATTCGCCAAATCAAAAGAGACAAACAAAATGGACTATACAGACAAACATGGTGAGCTGATACTTCCTTGGGCGAATCGAGGCAGGCATCCTTGGGCGAAGCGAGGCAGGCAACCTTAAACGAAGCGAGATAGGCGTCTTTGGGTGAAGCGAGACAGGCATCCTTGGGCTAAGCGAGACAGGCATCCTTGGGCTAAGCAAGACAGGCATTCTTGGGCAAAGCGAGGCAGGGAGTCAGGACAAGCTGGAGTGCGGTTTTGGTCCTCTTCTCGGCCACTGTGGCCGGGCAGTTCTTCCCCGTGCTTTCCTCAACAGCCCTTGCTATGCAAGGGCTGCTGAGGACCTCCAGCATCTATTTCTGGTCCTTCTGGTGCAGGGAGAGGCAGCTCCTGCGCCTCTCCCCTTGATGGTGATGGAGACAGAGGCAGCTCCACTCCTTGTGGTGGTGGGGGAAGTGATACCAGCAGGCATTCATCCTCTGCTGGTGGGGGAAGTGATACCAGCAGGCATTCATCCTCTGCTGGTGGGGGAAGTGATACCAGCAGGCATTCATCCTCTGCTGGTGGGGGAAGTGATACCAGCAGACATTCATCCTCTGCTTGTGGACGGGGACCCAGCAGACATTCACCCTCTGCTGCTGGAAAGGAGCCCAGCAGGCATTCACCCTCTGCTGGTACAGGTGGCGGAGGCAGAGGCAGCTCCTGCTGCTCTGCTCTTGGCGGTGGAGGTGGTGGAGGCAGAAGCAGCTCCTGCCGCTCTGATCCTGGCAGTGGAGGTGGCAGAGGCAGAGGCAGAGGCAGCTCCTGATGCTCTGCTACTGCCAGTGGAGGCAGAGGCAGCTCCTGCTGTTCTGCTCCTGCCGATGGAGGTGGCGGAGGCGTGTAGTCTCCTGGAGACGGAAGTGGAAGCGGGCTGTAGTCTCCTGGCGATGGAGGTGGGAGCGGAGTGTAGTCTCCTGGCGACGGAGGTGGGAGCGGCGTGTAGTCTCCTGGCGACTGAGGTGTGAGCGGCGTGTAGTCTACCCTTGTTACAGGGGACTGGTGCAGCTCTACTTCACTTGCAGGGGACTGGTGTGGCTCTCCCTCACTTGCAGTGGACTAGTGCGGCTCTCCCTCCTGCTCTGGAGACAGCGGTGGAACCTCTCCCTCTGGTGCTGGAGACGGCAGCAAACAGCTCCTCTCCCTCTGGCGCTGGAGATGGCTCCTCTCCCTCTGGCTCCTCTCCCTCTGGCTCTGGAGGTGAAACCTGCAGGTATTCTTCCTCTGTTGGTGGATATGGGAGCTGCAAGTAGTCTCCATCAGACCCTTCCCCCGCCAGGCCCCAACCGTGTCTGATCAAGGCACCTTCCCACTTTTCCCTCCGTCTCTCCTTGTATGTTTTCCTAGGACAAACAAGTGGAGAAAACAGTTCTGCATCGAAAGGAAAAATGGTGCCAATTACTTCCTTTCCTCGGGGGTCTGCCGTTTCTACACGTGTGGTCGAGGCTGCCGATATTTTTACCAAATCCTTATATTGCGGCCAGTCTCGACCCAGAATAATTGGGTGTGGTAATTTTTCGGCCACCTCTACTACCAGGTGGCGCTTTATCAGGCCTACCGATAAATATACTTTTAGGGTGGGGTATGTCACTGAGTCTCCATGGATACAGGAGATTGCCACCTGTCCTTGTGGCTGCCACGACACACCGCCGAGGAGAGCTGTCCGAATCAACGTTTGCTCACACCCTGTGTCCACTAACGCATGGGTCTTCACATTCCCCAGCATAACATCAACTATACATGGGCCCTCCCGACCATTTCCCCATTTCCTACCTGTCTCCGATGCCAGGTGACACGCAGCCACGTTGCACTCCATAGTTGCCGGGCAGTACCTGGCGATGTGTCCCGGCTGCTGGCACCTAAAACAGACTGATGGGGCAGAGGGCAGGGCTGGTACATATTTGTCCCACTGTTGGTATGACAGCGGGGCAGGGGAAACCATTCTACCCCAGCTGGGGGCCAACATCTGCTGCCATGGTAAGGGGCCGGATGGCCCGACGGGGTCAGTGGTCTGGCAGGTCTTGGTCTGGGGGATGTTGATGGTGGTCCCATGGGGAGGGCAGTTCAGCAGGGTGGATTGGGCGGACATGAGGGCGTCCTCAAAATTTTCGGCCAACGCCACGCCCTGGTCCAGGGTAGCGGGGTTGTGCCGGCAAATCCAGGCCTGCGTTTCAGCCCCAACCACATGGCAGAACTGCTCCATAACAATGGCCTCCCCCATCTGAACCCCAGTTTTCTGGGTAGGGTTCAGCCATTGCGCCATGCGGTCGCATAACCGCTGGGCCACCGCCCTGGGCCGGGTGTTCGGTGGCCGCTGGAGCTCTCGGAACTTGCCCCGGTGAGTCTCCCCCGTGATGTTCAGACAGCGGAGGATAGCCTGTTTCACCAGGTCATACTGGGCATCGTCATCGTCCTTCATGGCCCAGTAAGCTGCTTGTGCTTCCCCAATTAAGCAGGGGCCAAATTGGCTCACCCAGTACTCCCGGGGCCATGCTGCAGTGGTAGCCAGTCGCTCAAAGGCCACAAGGTAGGCTTCCGGGTCATCCTCCGCTGTCATTTTCTGGGCCCAGGCCTTCGGGGCCACCATCACGGGGCGCGCTGTTGACTTCATCCCCATCCTGACCCTCTCGATGAGAGCCGTGTATCGCTTCTCCCTCCTCCATTCCTCGGCCTCCCTTCGGCTGTCCAAAGCCTCCAGGACCGCTGCCAAAGTAGCTGGATCCATCCCTTCTTTTGACGCCAAGTGTGACAGGATGAACATGTGGTGTAAGACAACAGACTCCAGTCCAGTTTTCCAATTTATGCGCTTGGTTTTATTTCCTAAAACAGGTCACCAAACACGCACTTAAACAAATAATAATAATAATAATAATAATAATAATAATAATAATAATAATAATAATAATAATAATAATAATAATAATAATAATAATAAACAATAGAGCCGCCGGGATACACAACGATGTGTAACCCGACAAAGTCAGGGGGTTTGCCCAGAACACAGACAACCCGTCTTTCAACTCTCTTTCTCTGTTTCTCTGTATCTTAATAAAATACTGTTCTCTTACAATTCAAAAATAGTCATCAACTATTGGGTATCGCCATCAGGTGATAGGATTATGATGAGCTTAATATAAAAGCTGCCTTTAGGCCTCCATAGCTCTGATGTCAGTGCCCCGCCCCTCGGGTGTTAAATGACTATGCAGAGCATAGGAAGCTCCGCCTCTTTTGCATTCAGCCTTGATCAGGATTGAACATAACTATACGGTTGTTCTTAGAACTCTCTTTTATTATTTATTTCACTGTCTGTACCCTCCGTTGCCTTAATTTTGCACGGGAAGCTGGCGGCTGCCCCTTCCCCGGGTTTATTTCACTGAATCTGTAGTTTTACATTCGCTGAGCGTGGGCCGCAAAATCACCGGGGTCAGTTGGTTTAGTGCCCGCTTTTAGCTCTCTTTTTTCTGTGTGCTGGCTGGCACTGCCGCTTAAGCACTTGGCTGAGTCGCTTACTCCAGCGTTCTCACTCTTTTCAGCTTGCTAACTCTTCAAGTCTATCTCGCTTGTTATTATTTGAGAGTTTATTGTTATTACTTGTATTATTTTATTACTTGTAATAACATTTTGTTTTCTTTCTTCAGAGAGAAACACGAGGTGTGTGTGTTGGCACTGGGCCTGACGGAACACTACAACAGCAGTCTTTATTAGACCATAGCCTGCTCCGGACACCAGCTGCACACAGAGTTTTAACCCTGTGTGTTAGCTTAGATCTCCCGATCTAAATTTTAATCGGTTTTCTGAGTGATTATTCCCCAAGTGTGGCTCACCACACCTGTGCACTCCCATGCACTTGTGTGCACACCCGTGCACACCCGTGCCCATGCACATTGTGCACACCTGTGCCCCGTGCACATCCGTGCCCATGCACCCCGTTCATACTGTGCCCTGTGCACACTCATGCACATCCGTGCACCCCGTGCACACCGATTTCACATCCATACCCGTGCACTTACCTGCGGACCCTGTGCTTGTGCACTCTCCTGTGCTCATCAGTGTCGTGCACCTACATGCCCCATGCACATCTGTGCCCTATGCACCTGTGCGTACACTCATCGGTACATACCGTGAACTTATCGTGCACCCCGTGCGCACATGTGCTCCACCGGTGCCCCTGCACTCCACAATGCAACCCGAGTATATGCACTGTCATGCACACTATGTCGGACTTCCACGAGTGTGGCTCTTGCAGCCGGAACATGCCCCCAGAGGACCCGTAAGAGTTTTGTGTCTCATGCCTCGGACCAGAACACGCTTCCTCAGCTTTGACCGACAGAACGTTCTGCACAATCTGTGGGGAAGTTCCAGAGGCGGGTCCTCAAGGCTATAGCCAACACGGCAGTGGGACTGGGATCTACTTCCAGCAGAGACTATTCTGAGTCTGTCCTCCTTCAGGGGAAACAGCACCATCTCCCGGCCACCTACAACTCTCCAGGTCACCCTCCCCGTCTCTCGGGCGACGCTTTCGCTCACCCAATAGGAACGCTCACCTCCCGCTAAGAAGCTAGTGCACTCCAGGTCCCCTAGGGACCAGCCAATCGGGATCTCAGCCCTCACTGACCAGATTGGTTGCTTTATGGACGTGGTAATGGGGCAACAGTCGCTCATGATGAGTATGTTGTCGGTCTCTGGCACCATAGCTGTGCCAGTTCCCCAGCCGCCCAGTCCGATTCTTGAGCTGGAGCCTGAGCTTGAGCCTGAGCCCATCCCAGACTACGAGGAGAACATCCTCTCTCTGCAGGCTTCTGGTGACGAGGAGCTCATACAGGAGGGACATTCTTGCAGCTCGCTGACTTTTCCAGGACCAGCATTTGAGGCTTTGTTTGAGCGAGCAGGTCAACGCCTAGGGGTGGAATGGCTGAGGGACAAGGAGCCCTAGAGCTCCTGGTTCCTCTCGGTCAAGCCGGTGCATGACAGGACACTGTCCCCTTTCCCTAACTTTGTCATAGAAGTCCAGTCTTCCTGGTCCAACCCAGCATCAGCACCTAGCACGGTGGCTGGAGCTCTGTTTTTTTCTTCCATGCAGGGGTTGGAGGGTGCTGGCTTGGCAGCCTTCCCCCCAGTGGACTCCGCCATTGTGACCCTCGTACAGGCGCCGGGCATTGGACCAGCCAAGGACCTACAATGTCCAAACAGACAGTGATGGACGACAGAGACTCACCTCAAGAAGGCGTATGCCACTTGCTCCCAAGCTGCTTGGCTTCCTAATGTGGCGAGCATGCTCTCTGTTTATCAGGCGATCCTTATTAAGAACATAAGAACATAAGAACATAAGAAAGTTTACAAACGAGAGGAGGCCATTTGGCCCATCTTGCTCGTTTGGTTGTTAGTAGCTTATTGATCACAGAACCTCGTCAAGCAGCTTCTTGAAGGATCCCAGGGTGTCACCTTCAACAACATTACTGAGGAGTTGATTCCAGACCCTCACAATACTCTGTGTAAAAAAGTGCCTCCTATTTTCTGTTCTGAATGCCCCTTTGTCTAATCTCCATTTGTGACCCCTGGTCCTTGTTTCTTTTTTCAGGCTGAAAAAGTCCCTTGGGTCGACACTGTCAACACCTTTTAGAATTTTGAATGCTTGAATTAGGTCACCACGTAGTCTTCTTTGTTCAAGACTGAACAGATTCAATTCTTTTAGCCTGTCTGCATATGACATGTCTTTTAAGCCCGGAATAATTCTGGTCGCTCTTCTTTGGACTCTTTCAAGAGCAGCAATATCTTTTTTATAGCGAGGTGACCAGAACTACACACAATATTCAAGATCAGGTTCAGTTTTGTTTACCTTTTTGTGGATCGGTATTACGTTTGCAATTTTCTAGCCTGTCGGTACCATCCCTGTGTCAAGAGACTGCTGCATGATCTTGGTTAGCAGTTTGTAAATTACTTCTTTCATTTATTTGAGTACTACTGGGAGGATCTCATCCGGCCCAGAGGATTTGTAAAGGAGCTCCCTGATATGGTCACTGCAGCTCAGAGAGAAGAGCAGAACCAGGTCTCTGAGGCAGTCACCAGACTGGAGCAACTCACGGCCAGAGCAGAGGGCCAATGCCTTGTGGCGCTGGTGGTCACCAGACGGCAACTCTGGCTTTCCCAGGCTAGAGTTCAGGAGCAGGACAAGTCCTCTCTCCTGGACGCCCTTATCACTCCTGGCCATACTTTTGGCCCCACAGTGGAAGAGATGCTTCAGAGGACTCTGAAGACCAGGGAAGCATCAAGGCAGTATGCCTGGCTGCTTCCACGGAAGTCCACCTTGCCTGCTAGGGGGGGCAACATCCTCTGCCCAGGCCCGCTCATGCTCCTACGGCACGCCCAGCAGCACCTGTCCAGCAGCACCTGCCCCGCAGCACCTGCCCCGCAGCGCGGTCGGCCTGAAAAGAGGGGCAACTGGCACCCGAGGGGCAGCGGCAATCGCCAGCGCCCTCCACGCAGCCTAAAGCTCAGCATCCCTGAAGGGCCACAGCAGCCTTCAACCCCTGTCTCCCAGTTACTACTGGCAAACCAGCACAAACAAAAGTTGGGAGCTCAAGACTATGCAGGCTGGTTACAACCTTCAATTCCAGTTAAAACCACCCCCTTTCAGGAGTGATAGTAACTGCAGTGAAGGACCCGCTTCAACATGCGGCTCTCAACACAGAAATCCCGGCGCTTCTCTTGAGCATGCCATTCGCGAAGTAGATCCCTCCTTTTGCAGGGAGGGGTTCTATTCAAGTACTTCCTAGAAGGATGGCAGGTTCCACCCTATCTTGGATCTGAGACTTCTGAACAAACACCTTTGGGTTTTACGTTTCAAGATGCTCACACACTGCCATGTCGTCCAGGTCATTCGGCCGGGTGATTGGATCATTGTGGACCTGAAGGATGCGTATTGCGTACTCCCCTTCGGCCTGTCCCTTGCTCCTTGCACCTTTTCCAAGTGCATGGATGCCATTCTGGCCCCTCTGCAGGTTCAGGGTATTCAACTGATGAATTAAATAGACGACTGGCTCATCTGCGCTCAGTCACAGGATCGAGCCCTGGCACGTACGCCATTGGTCACAGACCACCTCCAGCGGCTCGGTCTCAGGATGAACCTGCAGAAGTGCTGCCTCACGCCAAGCCAGCAATTGGATTTTCTGGGCCTCCACCTGGACTCAGTGTCTGTGAAGGCCGCATTAACAACTCAGAAGAGTTACCGCAATAGAGTCTTGCCTCTCCCTATTCAGGTTGAGAGAGACAGTAAGCATGATGCTGTGTCAGCACATTCTGGGGTTGATGGCTGCTGCCTCGCAGGCCCTTCCTTTGGGCCTTCTCCACCAAAGGCCTTTCCAGGCCTGGTTCAACTCATTTGCTCTTCACTAGCAATGACCCAGACATCACAGGCTGGTGATATCCCAGTCCTGCTGGAGAACCCTGCGCTGGTGGAGGATCCACCGCATGGCGGTTCGGCTGTTACTCTGGTCACAGCCCCGGCTGGCTTCTCTTCAAACAGTCCACTTATTGGGCCGACTCAACCATGCCGCGGATCTCCTCTCCCAGGGTGGTGGAACACATTTGGGAGTGGTTCGGCAGAGCAGACGTAGATCTCTTCGCCTCGCAGGAGTCTGCGCACTGCCCTCTTTGGTTCTCGATGAGAGACCTCGACAGTCCCTTAGGAGTCGACACCCTGGCCCACAAGTCGCCGGCTTGTCTCCTATATGCCATCCCACCGATACCACTGCTCCCTGCCTTCCTAGGGACAGCTACAGTGCTTCTGGTAGCTCCTCGGTGACCCCAAAGGACCTGGTTTTCGACCCTGGTGCAACTCCTGCACGGCCAGCTGAGGAATATCCCCCTGCGGGCGGATCTCCTCTCTCAGGCCCAGGGTGATCTGTGGCACCCAACCCCCAGCTGATGCAGCTATGGGTCTGGCCCCTGAACGGGAGATGCCTGTCAGCTCTAGGGATGTCATCGGCAGTTATTGCCACTATTCAGAGGGCCAGAGGGCTCCCTCGACCAGGTCATAATACGCGTATAAGTAGCAGTTATTTCAAGACAGGTGTCTGACCCACAGCCAGGACCCAGTTATCTGCCCCATGGCAGTTATCTTACAGTTTCTCCAGAAACTATTAGATGATGGTAGGTCCCCTTCAACATTGAAGGTGTACCTAGCAGCCATATCTGTTTGTCACACATGCACAGATGGGTTATCACCTGAAAACCATTTGCTGGCATCCCAATTTCTTAAGGGTGCGAGGAGGCTGCGTCCTCCCAGGACATTTAGCCTCCCCTCGTGGCTCCTTGATGTGGTGCTGGAAGCCCTTACAAACGTCCAATTTGAGCCACTGCACACTGTGGATCTGAAGCTCATGTCTTTAAAGATTGCATTTTTGATGGCTATTGCTTCAGCAAAACGTATGGGTGAGCTGCATGCACCCTTCTTGCACTCGCTTCGCTGGACACTGATCTAGAGTCTCCATGCTACCAAACTCAGCATTTTATCCGAAAGTAATATCCCTGTTCCACGTGAACCAATCTGTGGAGTTGATGGCATTCCATCCTCTTCCCTTCTCTTTTCTGGAGGAGGAACGTTTGCACATGCTCTGCCCGGTGTGGGCATTGAGGTGCTATATTGACCATACAAGGGGTATCAGACACACTAAACAGTTGTTTGTGTGCTATGGTTCAAGGACGCTAGGTCAGGCATTGTCTAAACAGCGCCTGTCCCATTGGATAGTGGACGCCATTGCTCTGGCTTATGAATCTGCTGGCCTTTCCCCTCCGGGGCAATTGAAGGCACATTCTACCAGTGGTATGGCGACGTCCTGGGCCCACTTTCGAGGTGTCCCAATGTCTGAAATATGTGCTGCGGCTAGCTGGGCTAGGACTCTTTGGAGCTTCGGTCTTGGATTCTATTACACCAGTGGAAGAGACCACTTAGTGTTAGTCTGGATTAGTCTGCTGTACTCTTTGAGCACGCTCTCCAGTGTTACCCATGTGGTAAGAGTATTCCGGTACGATATCGTACTATTAAAGACCCTGTAACAGTGTTAGGACATATGTCTTTAGATACCAGATGTTGAGGTGCTGTTCCATGTATTTTTTACTCTGAAACAGAAAATAGCCATCAAGCAGTGAGGTCGCTTCAGTGGCCCTTGTGGCTTGAAGCAAAAGAGGCTGGGCTTCCTACGCTCTGCATAGTCATTCAGCACCCGAGGGGCGGGACACTGACATCAGAGATATGGAGGCCTAAAAAGAGCCTTTTTATTAAGCTTAGCATAATCCTATCACCTGACGGCGATACTATGATAAACTGATGGGTATTTTCTCTTTCAGAGAACCGGGGTTGCATCCGCAACCTTACATTTTTTTATTTTAAATATTTAATGTAATTAACCGCAGTAAATGTGCAGTACATTTAAATGAACTGCAGAACTATTGCTACTGTATAACTGAAGTAACTGAAGTGACATTTTTTACCTTGGCTCTTCTTTATCTTTTATGACATATTGTCTTTATTGAACAAACATAACTACAGCTTGTCAATCATGCATGCAATTACACAATCATAATCATAATGCTTCATCTTATGAGGAAAAACTACAGACACTTTATTCTAAACTGCTAGATCACTAGATAATGTTACCCTAATATAAAGATGCCTATCCTAACCTGTGTTACATATATCTACAGTATGTCATGCAGATATGGGAGGCAGTTTACCTTCCACTGTATGTATATTCAGAACGCGTTTCATTGCAGTTACATAAATAATCTGAAATTTGAACATCTATAATGATTGATTGCCAACTGATAATGATTGAGTGCCAATGGCCAATCAGCTTCCAGTTCTAGTGAGCATTAATAGACATTAGAAAAAGATTGAGTGCCACAGCCAATCAGCTTCCAGATCTATAGATGCCCGCTGGAATGTTGAAGCGCTTGTTGATTCAATATTAAATCAATCCGCACATGTAACATTCTAATCCACAGGAATGACCCTTCCTCCAACAACAAGTTCTGACTTAATACTACACGAATATGCCCAGACAATAAGAAACAGTAAAACCTCAATATTAGTGTAAGTGAATAAATATATAAATATTTAGCAGAAAAATATTCTCTACATCTATGCGGTGTGCTGTTTTTCTATTCTAATTACATAAGGGACTTGTTTCTTCAGCAGAAGGTTGCCTGACAAAAATCAGAAGTTCAAGGTAAATGTAGGTTTTAAAGTTTTTTAAAAGAGAAAATTAACAAATATATAATTTTCGAATAGCGATACAGCCCTCTTGATGCAGGCTATGCCGTGTGGTAGATTACCTTGCATGCATAACTCCAGTCAGGGTCATCTACCACATAGTAGAGTCCTGCATTGACAAGCTCTACTGCGTAATCTGGAACGTCTTCAAATTTAAAATCAATTTGAAAAAAAACAATTTCTAAATAAAACAAAAACAGTTTTTATGTGCTTTATCCTTGTTTTTTAATCAAAAAGTTATAATTGTTTGATTAAAAAACAAGGATAACGCACATAATTGAATGTCGTAATGGCATTCTTTGAATTCCATTACTCAGTGGAAAAGTACCCAACTAATCCATAGTTCAAGGTAAAGCACAGTTTTAAAGTGTTTCTCTAAAGAAAATAATGACAACAATAATTTTCTAATAGCAATAGTGCCATCTCAATGATGGCTCAGGACGCACAATCATCATCGACAGGCACTATCGCTTAAATTATTTACTTATTGCTAGGGGTTCTGATTTTAGGGTTTTACTCAATTTAACACAAAAACTTATCTCTACATTAGAGTTAAATCTGGAAATGTCTTTGCCTGGTCCAGTTTAATAACACTAATGACTCAAGTGTACAATAGGACTAGTTCAATGATCCTAGTAACTGTGAGGCTTTAATTTGTCACTGTAGTTTTTTTATTTTTTTATTTTTTATTTATTATTTAAAATGTCTTTAAGATGCTTATTTATATGGGTGTGTTTATCCCAAAAGTGTTAACATCCAAGAAGAGACAGAGATGGAAATGGAGGAGAAAGTAAAAGAGTGGAGAAAAAACAGGAGATGGTGGAGAAACTGATTAGAGAGATGGAGGAGAAACAGAGAGATGGAGAAGAAACTGAGGGGAGAAATGGAGGAGAAACAAGGAGATGGAGAATAAACTGAGGGGAGAAATGGAGGATAAACAGAGAGCAATGGAGAAGAAACTGAGGGGAGAAATGGAGGG
Organism: Polyodon spathula; assembly: GCF_017654505.1. Taxonomy (NCBI): domain Eukaryota; kingdom Metazoa; phylum Chordata; class Actinopteri; order Acipenseriformes; family Polyodontidae; genus Polyodon; species Polyodon spathula. Next base: position 729,696 of record NC_054568.1, on the reverse strand, counting down.
GAAACAAAGGGAGATGCAGAAGAAACTGAGGGGAGAAATGGAGGGGAAACAGAGGGAGATGCAGCAGAAACTGAGGGGAGAAATGGAGGAGAAACAGGGGAAGATGTAGGAGAAACCGAAGAGGCTTGTTTTTTCATTCAGACCTGACAAGTTAGATTTCTAGTAGTCATGGGTTAGATTGACACTGACAGTCAATTAACAATTAAGCAATTAACACATTGATTTGTTTGTAGATTTTTTTGGTACACACTCATGAATTGCATTGGTTACACTCCTCTGACCATCTTATTATACTTTAATGTATTCCCTACTACTGAGGTTGCCTTGGCAATGAATAAAAACGTTGCTTAATTTGATTATCATGGATCATGGATAGTAAAGGACATGGAAATGGGAAGTTTTTTTTTTTTTTTTTTTTTTTTTTTTTTAACTTTCTAATACTCTTGCTTATATCTACTGTCAAAATGAGTTAAAGTGTCACAGAAGTACATCTAACCTGCTGTAAACATGCATACATTTATCAAAATAAACTTAATGTCGGTTCTACAGGGAACCCAACGACAAATAAAAACATTTATATCATGACCTGCTTTATATAAATTATTCCAACACAGCAAACATGATATTATGCAAGTAGTACTACATATATATTTCACTCCTGAGAAGTGTTCAATTTACTTTCTCTTCTAGCATGATGCCTGTTTTCTCTCCAGGGCAGTGCTTGCAGACATAGCAATAGGCGCAGTGTCAAGAGCATTGGGAGGTGCAGTGGAAAGCACAGTGGGAGAGAAAATGGAAGGTGCAGTGGGAGACCTCAGTAGAAACATAATCGAAGGTGCAATCAGAGGGGCAATCGAGGATGCAGCGGTTGGACTCATGTGAGTTACATTTATTAAGCCTGGGTCTCCTATCAGTTTAGTTGAGAAGAGATATTGAGGTTAATGTATTTAAAGGTTTTCAGGTCCAAGATACAACAGCAGAAAAAGCTTAAAATAAAAAAGTATAATTAGAAGAAACTAAAATTTGGAGGTCTGTATTCTTTCTTTTTTTTTTAATAAAATTTGGAATCAGCAATTATTTTACCCTAGTTTTCTACCCAATTCTGAAGGCTGAATTGCTTTATAAGACCCTGTCTGACCAATACAACCAACAGAGTGACTCAGGAGAGGCAAAGACAAGCACACATGTCCTCTACAATTTGTAATGTCAGGCTGTCCACTTTCTTTCACAAACAGCACAGCACCCAGCCACCACAGTAGTTTCTGGTGCACAGTGTGACAGGTATTACCCAGCAGACAGGAGCTCTGGCGTATCCTGCACTCAGACCAGCACCTTTACTAGATATGCCACTCTATAATGTTGGGGTGTTGGGGTGCTGGAAAGGATTTAGGAATTTATGTAAAAAGAAGATGGAAGATGGAGGAAAAAAAGGAGGAAGGAGATAAAAGAAAAACAGAAAGGAAGAAATGAGAAGAAGAGAAGAAATGAAGAAGGGAGATTGAGAAACAATAAAGAAGGGAGATGGAGGAAAATCTATAAATACAGCACAGATCAGATTTCCTTTAGAGAATTTTTTATTACAGTTGACCCTTTTATAGTTAGACAACGTGACCTTCCAAAAGATAAAGACCAGATCCTGTTCACATAGCCCAGGGGTGTTCCAGCTGTGCCTGAATTGCTTAGTTAGACCAATAATCTGTAACAATTGATCCAATTAAGTAAGGCCACCGTTGGAACAAAAAACAGCAGGGACACTGACCCTCCAGGACCAAGGTTCCCCATCCTCCTGACTTAGACATAAGCCACTTTCACACTGGCACTCCAAGCCAGGTCACGACAAGTGTCAATATAGAGAATTACGACTTGTTTACAGGGATACAGGGATACAGGGACTTTGTCCTGTAAATCAAACTCTCAAGGGTAGTGAGCCAATTTGGAACATCCCTTACAAACATGGTGTGCCGTTGGTGTAAGTCACATGACAAAATCATACTACACTGTAAACCTTAATAAGTCAAGTTTACTCAAAAAAATGAGTAAACTCATTGCCTTGTTATAATCAAGTTGATATACTCATTTAACTTTAGTCATGACAACTTTCTATTGAGCTGACTAAACTTTGGAGCAGAGTATTCTGTGGGTATTTGTTTTAATCCAATAATGATTGCTTATTTTAACAACTGCTCACTGTAAGAGCTAGAGTTTTAAAAAAAGAACACATATATGAGAGAGTTGTGGAGTTTTGCTTTTAGAATGTGGTGTGTAACAAATATAGAACGTAGCCAATATTCCTTGTATTAGTTTTTGTCTAAACTGTTACCCAGTGTGTTAACACTACGGACCCTATTCAACAATGTTTGCAAACCCCCAAGGCAATCACAAAATGCTTTTTCTAACAGCACACCACAATCAGGCACACATGTGGGGAAATAAACTTTGCCCACCTATGTGATTTAGCAAAAGTGTTTTAGTGCGTTAATACTTGACATTGGCTGAACTTCAGGAGAGTGTCTTCATTTACATACAACTGGAGTGATTTATCAAACCATCAACAGGTACTAGTGTTTGTGTTTCCATAGACATGTGAAAACCAGGTCTAAACATTGGTAAAATACATAGTCGATTATAAATACCGCTGGAACTACCAGGAATGCAGGTAAAGAAGAGAAAGAGGAAAAAAATAAATATGGTCACTGAATTCCTAAGTAATCAGACAATGAGAGAGGAAGGTAACATAGTGTAGCGAATGTTTTTTTCCTGTTAAATGTACACTGGTTTCTAATTTGTGTTGATTGATTGGGGAGAGCCATTTAAATGAGCGGGGGTCACAATTGCAAAAGAGATCAAAGATTGCAAACAAGACAAAGAACAGAGGAGCATGAAGAATACAGAGAGAAGAGTTGTAAGCAAGTGGAGACCAATTAACTTTAGCAAGAATTGGGAACAGATGGGAATGGAGAATGCTGTGCTGTTGAAGAGACTGGAGCTCCAGTTAAGGAGTTGCTGAGAGAGACTGAGAGAGAGTGCAGTACTAAGTTTGGACAGTGTGCAGACGTGAGGATTAGACTGGACCCCTGTGAGACGGTGGTGTGCCTGAGATTTCCTCCCAAGAGCAATCATTCAATAGTGGAGTACTGAGGTCAGAGAGACAGTGTGCAGACAATGTGTAGACTGGACCCCTGGGCGGTGCAACAGTGCGACTGAGACTTCCTCCCGAGAGCAGCCCTCCAATACTGAAGAATACAAATATGCCTCCCCTTCTCTTTTATAGACATCTCTCCTCTAGTTAAACTACATCATAACTGGTAGACTGTCCAAGCCTGTTCGCATTTATGTGGGTCTTTGTTATAATTGTTTCATGCCTATTGATTATTACTATTGTTCTCAAATTCAACTCTTTGAGAGTACCTTTGGGTCTCTAGCTTGCTGTTTCAAACTTACACTATGCACTTTCTAATTGCTATTGCTCTGAAATTCAATTTAATGAGGGTATTTAATACTGGTGGGGGTAATCTAACTGCATAGTTTCTTTGAGTTGTATTTTGTTTTGCAATTTTACTAAAGTTGTGATGATTTGACACACTGGCTTGAAACCATGATTTTTGTACACTTTATTATTTTATTTGTGTTGTTTTATCTCATTATTCCTTTTCTTTTTTGTGAAGAAATGTTTTGTTTTTTTTTTTAAACAGAAACAAACACATAAAACAATACAAGAAAACACTTATTTTCTCCCCCTCCCCTCCTCCCCGCCCTGACAGATGACTCTAGAAATAGAAGAGTGTGCAGAGCATCTAGTGCCTGGAAGCACCATCACTGAGGGATTTGCATATAGAACTTTTATCATATTAATAAACTCTTCCCTCAAATCCAAAGATAGCCCCATTTCAAACGGTCAAAAGCCTTTTCGGCATCTAATGAAAGAACTGCACATGGAGTATCTACAGTGCCTATAGGAAGTATTCACTCCCCTTTAGACTTTTTCACATTTTGTTGTGTTACAATCTGAAATTTTGATGCATTTAAATGGGATTTTGTTCTTTGATTTATACAACCCACTCAATACTTTGAAGAGGCAAGATCATTTTTTATTGTGAAACAAGTTAATGAAAAAAAAACTGAAATGTCTTGGTTAGATAAGTATTCACCCTCCTGAGTCGATACTTAAGAACATAAGAACATAAGAAAGTTTACAAACGAGAGGAAGCCATTCGGCCCATCTTGCTCGTTTGGTTGTTAGTAGCTGATTGATCCCAGAATCTCATCAAGCAGCTTCTTGAAGGATCCCAGGGTGTCACCTTCAACAACATTACTGGGGAGTTGATTCCAGACCCTCACAATTCTCTGTGTAAAAAAGTGCCTCCTATTTTCTGTTCTGAATGCCCCTTTGTCTAATCTCCATTTGTGACCCCTGGTCCTTGTTTCTTTTTTCAGGTCAAAAAAGTCCCTTGGGTCGGCATTGTCAATACCTTTTAGAATTTTGAATGCTTGAATTAGGTCGCCACATAGTCTTCTTTGTTCAAGACTGAACAGATTCAATTATTTTAGCCTGTCTGCATATGACATGCCTTTTAAGCCCGGAATAATTCTTGTCGCTCTTCTTTGCACTCTTTCTAGAGCAGCAATATCTTTTTTATAGCGAGGTGACCAGAACTGCACACAATATTCAAGATGACGTCTTACTAGTGCATTGTACAGTTTTAACATTACTTCCCTTGATTTAAATTCAACACTTTTCACAATGTATCTGAGCATCTTGTTCGCCTTTTTTATAGCTTCCCCATATTGTCTAGATGAACACATTTCTGAGTCAAGAGAAACTCCTAAGTCTTTTGCATAGATTCCTTCTCCAAGTTCAGTATCTCCCATATGATATTTATAATGTACATTTTTATTTCCTGCGTGCAGTACCTTACACTTTTCTCTATTAAATGTCATTTGCCATGTGTCTGCCCAGTTTTGAATCTTGTCTAGATCATTTTGAATGACCTTTGCTGCTGCAACAGTGTTTGCCACTCCTCCTGTTTTTGTGTCATCTGCAAATTTAACAAGTTTGCTTACTATACCAGAATCTAAATCATTAATGTAGATTAGGAATAGCAGAGGACCTAATACTGATCCCTGTGGTACACCACTGGTTACCACACTCCATTCTGAGGTTTTTCCTCTAATCAGTACTTTCTGTTTTCTACATGTTAACCACTCCCTAATCCATGTACATGTGTTTCCTTGAATCCCAACTGCGTTCAGTTTGAGAATTAATCTTTTGTGTGGGACTTTGTCAAAAGCTTTCTGGAAATCTAAATAAATCATGTCATATGGTTTACTTGGTAGAACCACCTTTGGCAGCAATTACAGCTGTGAGTCTTTTAGGGTAAGTCTCTACCAGATTTGCACATCAAAATTGTCAAATATTCAATCATTCTTCTTGGCAAAATTGTTCAAGCTCTGTCAAATTAGATGGGGATAGTTGGTGGCCAGCAATCTTCAAGTCTTGCCACGGATTCTCAATCAGATTCAAGTCCAGACTTTGACTGGGCCAATCTAGGACATTCACTTTCTTGTTTTTCAGTCAATCCAGTGTCGCTTTGGGGTCATTGTCCTGCTGAAAGGTGAATCTCCATCCCAGTCTTAGGTCTTTTGTAGACTGAACCAAGTTTTCCTCAAGGATTTGCTTGTATTTATCTCTATCCATTTTGCCCTATACCCTGACAAGCATCCCAATATCATGATGCTGCCACCACCATGCTTCACAATAGGGATGGTGTTAACTGTTGAATTGAACCACGGAATCTTTTGCCACATGCTCTTTTGCAAATTCCAAGTGAGATTTTACATAGGCTTTTTTTCAGAAATGGCTTCCTTCTTGCCTCTCTTCCACACTGATAGATTTGTGGAGTACCTGAGCTATTGTTGACATGTGGAAATTTTCTACCATCTCAGACATGGAATGCTGTAGGTCTTTCAAAGTTCTCATTGGCCTTTTGGTGGCTTCTCACCCTTCTTACCTAGCTACTCAGTTTGGGAGGACAAATGCTCTAAGCAGATTCTGGGTTGTGCCGTATACCGTCCACTTCTTAATGATTGACTTCACTGTGCTCCAAGGGATACTCAATGCCTTTGAAATCTTTTTATACCTGTCCCCTGATCTGTGCCATTCCACAACTTCCTGGAGCTTTTGAAAGCTCCTTGGTCTTCATGGTAGTATTTTTGCTTTGAATGCACTACCCAACTGTGGGACCATACAGAGACAGATATATTTAAATCTGAAATCATGGGAACCACTTTTCTTGCACACAGATGAACTCTATTCAACTTATTGTGTGAATTTATTTTTAGTGTGTTCCCCCTCCCCTATTTTTTTCCCACGTTGAAAGTGTGGAGTAGGTTGTGTAGATCAGAAGAAAAAAAACACCATTTAATGCATCAAGATTTCAGGTTGTAACAAAAAAAAATTCTAAAGGGGGTGAATACTTCTAACTGGGTCTTAATAAATCCTTTTTGATCATGGTGAATTAGCTTTGTCATACAAGTCTCCATTCCATATGAGAGCACCTTAGTATACAATATAGCATCCATGCTTATTAGTGGTAGGGGGCGATAACTGGCTCAGAGAGAGAGGTCCTTTTCTCTGCTTTTAATTTTAAATAAAATGAGGTGTAGCCTCTTCAATTCTTTTTGTGTACACAATATTGAAACAGGGTTCAATTCGATATATATATTGTACTTTTCTAAACTCTCAAGTATATTTAGATTGTGAAAACATCTTTTTTAGTCTTGAAGAGGCCAAACAGAAGCTAAATATGAAAAGTCTGGGATTTGCAGCACTTTGTATGTTTGTCATTGGATTCACTTTATTATTAAACATATTCACAGAGCCTATATAAGCACTTACAAGCACACATACACCAACAAATAAATGCCACACCGGCCTGAGGGGGTGAGTAACCTAATACCTTGTAATAAAGAATATAGCCAGACTACACAACTTTGTGTTTAGAGAAAATAAGGAATTCTGTTCCATTATAAAATTAGCTTCTACTTTTATTGGTACACAGGTTTGAGGCATCAGCAGAGGGGGACAGCAACCAGCCCACAACCCACACCAAGGAACAAACAGTTAGTAATAGTCAATTATTCTTCATTAAAACAGGTTGTATTCAAGACTTGGCATTTATGATAATGTAGCATACCTCGCCGCTAGCGAGGAGTAAAATACAAGAAACAACAGTTAAATACACATAACCAGTCCTGGCTTAATATTGAACTTGCCCTGGCTGGATTGTCAGTAGGGGGATGCAGTTCCAGTCTCCTGCCACCTCAATTTTAGACTGCTCAATTATCCCTTTCCCGACAAGGGGCGCCCTCCACCACAGAGTCCGAGCCGACAAACTAATAACCCTTATGCTTCCCAAATGTCGATTGAGTGGGGAGAGAATTCTCAATCCGTTACTAGGCAGGACCTCCACTCCTAATCTACAGCAGGGTCTTGCACATGTTAAAGTTTTTCTGATAAATAAGCAAAGGATCAGTGCACTTCAAGACGTTAAGTTTATCAGCTGGTTTACACAGCCAATAAGTATAATAAAACTCAGAAATATCACTAACACTTTTATTTTCTGTCTAATTAATAAACTGCACATCAGCACCTTCACCATTTCAAAACTTCTGTGTTAGTTCCTGTTTCTGGTCTGACGTCACCCATTACAGCTGTCTTTGTGACAGGGACCCACGCACAGCATTACGCCTTAAAATAAACTCCTTTATCGTTCCATGAAATATTACTAGAGTTCTGGGTCATGGCGTGTATGGTGTGTTAGATCTGTGAGGGGCGCTTTTGAGAACATAATCCTCTATCTGAGAAACACTTCCTTGAGCTGTGAGGGGCACTTCTGATAACATAATCCTCTATCTGAGAAACACTTCATTGAGCTGTATTTATGCCTGTAATTAAGGGTTATTCTTTTAATTTTCAAACAGGTATGCCATCTTGAGGAGGGGCTGAGACCCCAGGAGTCTTATCAGCGACAACTTCATTAGGAGGGGTTAACAATGTTAAAGTATTATCTCTTTTTCATCCTGTTTAATCAATGTCAGATACCTTTGCAAAGAAGCGGTATATAGTTTCATTTTTTCATAATCACTGATATCTGTTCTCTGTAATAAGATTTTCATTTTGTTATCAAGATGACTCTCTACAGCTTTTCTAATAGGTTCAGGAGAAGTGGAAGGAGCTGGTCGTAGTCTGTCAATCTGTTGCTGGGAGACGAGGTACATTTTCTGAGCTAATTCATCATATAATTTTTGCCAGCAGCTATAACAACTGTTTTCTAAAGAGTTTTCTAAAAGTTTTTTTTTTTTTTTTCACAAAATAGCTTTTCCCTGAACTAGAAGGTCCCGATATGATAGCAGTGAAAGGAATGGAAAGGTGTACATTGAAACCTCCTTCAGTATCCACAGGGCAGGGTGGTGTAATCAGATTTCAATACCCTCTTATTATACTCAATCTGACACCTCCTTCAGTATCCACAGGGCAGGGTGGTGTAATCAGATTTCAATACCCTCTTATTATACTCAATTTGACACCTCCTTCAGTATCCACAGGGCAGGGTGGTGTAATCAGATTTCAATACCCTCTTATTGTACACAATCTGAAAGGTTTTCTGGTGTGGTCCATTTTCTAGCTGAAACATTTTTTTATTTCGGTGAATTTGGGCCCCTTCAATCAAGATTTTTTTAGGAAGGATGTCTCAATCAGGACTCACAAAATTCCGAACCAAATCTTTCAGAGATTAAATATTAATGATTTTGGAGTTTTCGTAATTAAAGGTTATGCCCTTAATTTTCAGACAGGTTTTTCCATCCTTTGTTTTTCAGCTGTATGTTTTGGGGCCCCCTGAAAGAAATTCTGTAATGTAATCACCAGGATAATCACCTAACAGAGGGTTCCAATCTCTGGGTTTACTCACAAAGATTACAGTCTGTGTCATGGTAATGAGATCTTCTCTGTAACCGACAAATACCCTGTACTCAAACCCCGATATGAAAGCATCTAGCAAGCAGAAATCAAACATTTTTAAACAAGCAAACCTGAAGAAAAGTGCATGCTACAAAAAAATAAAATAAAATAATAAATAAAGAACACTTACCCCAGATATTGTTAAAGTTTTCCATTCTTATTGCTCATCAAAGCATACAATACGGCGTCGTCCTAGAATGAGTAGGCAGTTGATGCAGAGCAGCAAAATTATCCAGCGCAAGTCAGTCAAAGTTAAAAGCAAGAATAGACAGGTGGTACAGCAGTAGTAATCCGAAGGGTAGTTTTTAAAATGAGACGGCATGCAAAGTTTATATACAGTAAGTTGAACATGCTAACGTGTCTAGACATTACTCCCTTACAGACAATGGCTTGTTTATTACAGACAAAGGACTGTAGAGGGACAAGCCTTGGCATGAATACTGTAGCCATTCCCCATTGAAACCCCTATTTTGAAAGACTGTTATATTTATTAGAAAACTGGTGTTTCACTTTGAAAATAGTGGTAAGGACTTGCCAGCATTGATAAATAATTTAAACCTTAATACGCAGCTAATCTAATTATTTAAGATGCCTACAGGATGAACTAAGCTATTTAAATCAAATCTGCTGTAATTCAATTGTTAGAGAGGAAATGTTAAATTATTTTTTTATTACTAAAATAAAAACACTTTTCCTTTTTAAATGAACAATGAGTTCTGGTTATAAATCTCCCTCTCGACCAGTGTGGGTGCTAAATAGAAAAAGGAAAAGTATCTGGACGGGCTGGCCTGACAGTTTGTTTCCAAGGTCGGGAAGTCGGTCAGCCTGGATGGAAGCGAAACTCTGTTGCAGGAACGTATTGGCCCGGAAGGTAAACGAGGTAGCAGCTGCAAGCTATAGAGGCAGCTGAAATTGTTTACCAAGGGATCATGCAGGATAGCATGAAAGGGGCCAGCACAAGCCTAAACTGCACTGCACGAACTGTCACCAAATAACCTGTTATCACCGACCACGAGCACTACTACACTCATCTGGGACTAGTGACCATGTTTTATATTGTGGGGAGGATAACGTTTATTGTTTGGGACTGTAAACATGTTTGTTTGGTTCTGCGCATTACACTTTGTTGTGTATTCCCGGAGCGTTTTTCTTTTGTTGGTCACCAGACTCGGATTACATTTCAAACCCCTTTCTTACTGGCTTACAATTGTTTGCAATTCTTTTGCACCGCATCACCTCTACACCTGTTCACAATCACCGGTCAAATTGCCACACGTGGTGTCAGAACACGGGATGGATAGCAATGCACTGGCAGGAGCTGCTGAAGGCTCTGGAACACAGACGGGACATAGAGGAGAGAAGGAGGGAGGAGCGCTACACTGCGCTCATTGAGCGGGTAGGGCAGGCAATGTCCACAGTGCCAGCTCCTACCGCAACACCCGTTACGTCGGCACTGAAGGCATGGGCGATGAAGATGTCGGCGGAGGATGACCCAGAGGCGTACTTGGTGGCATTCAAATGGCTGGATACCACTGCGGCTTGGCCGAGGGAGTTCTGGACGATCCAGCTGGGACCCTACCTGATTGGGGAAGCTCAGGCAGCCTACCAGGCTATGATTGACCTCAATGCCACCAACTACGACCTGGTTAAACAGGCCATCCTTTGCAGCCTCAACATAACGGCAGAAACCCATCGGGCACGCTTTAGGGAGTACTGAAGATCCTCGGAAACACGCCCCAGGGTGGTCGCAGAGCGGTTGTGTGACCACATAGTGCACTGGCTGACCCCAGAAAATAAGACCATGGCACAGATGGGGGAGGCAATAGTGGTGGAACAGTTCTGCATGTGGTTGGCGCCGATACCCAGGTGTGGATACGGCGCCACAACCCTGACACCCTGGAGGAGGCCGTGCAGCTGGCGGAAAATTTTGAGGACTCCCTAGCTTCTGCCAGGGTTGAGATACTGTTGGCCCCTGCCCTTCAGATCAGCCGACCCCACCATCCGTCCTGGGACCCAGACCTCCGTGACCACCGACCCCAATGGGGCCACTTGCCTCCGACCCATGGAGACCAAGGTTGGCTCACAGTTGGGGTAGAGGTGCTGCCCCTGCCCCGTTGCCATACCAGCAGCAGGGACAGATTCTTAACCCCTGTTCCCTCTGTCCCCCCAATTTGTTTTAGGTCCCACCAACCAGGACATATGGCCAGGTCATGCCTCTCTGCCATGGAGTGTGATGTGGCCAATTGTAATTGGGCACCTGAAATAGGGAAGCGCAGGGAAAATGGTCGGGAGGGGCCTTGTATGATCAATGTGGTTTTAGGTAATGAGAAAATACGCGCATTAGTGGACACGAATTGTGAGCAAACCTTAATTCGGACAGCTCTCCTGGGTGGTGTGTCATGGCGGCCATGATGTCAGGTGGCCATCTCCTGTATCCATGGAGACACGGTGGCATACCCCACCCTAAAGTATACTTATCGGTGGGACTGATAAAATGTCACCTCAGTCAGTAGGTGTGGCGGAAAGTTTGCCACACCCAGTTATTCTGGGCCGAGTCTGGCCAAAATTCAAAGAGTTGATGCAAATAATGGCAGTCTCAGCCAAACATGTAAACATGGCAGAAAGAAAGAAAAGGGAATGAATTGGTGATGTGTTTCCTTTTCAGCAGAAATGTGCACTCTGGTAGCTGGGAACAGGGGAGGGCATTCCTAAGGTGAGTCAAATAAATAAATCAGCATATTTGCATGAAAACAGCAAGCCATTGTCAACCGGCTACAAAATGAAGAGTTGGGAACCACTGTGCTACATTGAATTTTAACCCTTTGCAGTTCTATGTCCGATATTACAATTTTCCCTTTCCCGTCCAATGTCGGACCATGTCCGACATCATCAAAAAAGACGAAAAAAGCACAGGTCTCTAGTCGTTTTTTCTGTGTAAAAAAACAAGAAAACTTTTCAATGGCCGAGTGAGACCGATAGGAGCCAAATGAAACCAAAAAAAAGGGCATATCTCATAGCCCCATGCATTACAGAGATAACAAGGACATAGCAAAGGAGGTAGCTGCTTCCGCATCTAACGCTCACAGAATATCACAGACATTTGCAGAGCTTTTTGAGATGGTATAGTAATAAAATAATGACTTGGATCACATTATTGAGGGGTTTGGTGATAAAACGAGTGATCAGGAGAGGATCTATCAGTATGCACGTCTATAAAGAGGTATGTGAAAAATACAGCGAACAAGAGGTGGGGCTTGGCTGTAGATGCAGTACTGAGTGTCCTTTTGCGATTCAATGCATTTTAAACCTGTTTTACTCTGAATGAAGAGATTGTCCACACCCTGTAAAGCCGGAAGTGGATTCTGACATTTATTTATTCACGGCCCATGCTCTCTATGATTATGATGCTGAGGCCAAAGATGAATTGTCAATTAAAACGTTATTTGACCTAGTTTATCAAAATAATAACTGAAATATAGACTCTTAGAACAAGCGTGTTAAAAACAACTGGCAATGTGTTGTTTTTTAACCATTACTGAGTGTGCATTTTAACACAGGCACTGTGTTGGAATATATTAGGAGAAACATAGGAATGTGATGGAATAATTAATAGCCTACTCAAAATGTGTCTGTTATTAGCACATATTCTGAGAAAAATTTCAAAACGTTAATTTAAGAGCTGTTGATTAACGTATGACAGATGAATAAAGAAGTGAAAAACAATGGAAATTAAAAACAATATACTATGTATGGTAGGTAGGGTTAAGGAAAGGGTTAAAAATAACTAACAGATACTTATTTAAATTGACAACAAATTAAAAATCTACTGTAGCTGATTACAGTAGAATTGCATTATTATTCTTATATTTCTTAGCAGATCCAGGGCAACTTACAATTGTTAAAGTATCACATTATTTTTTACATACAACTACACATTTACAGTTGTGTTTTTACTGGAGCAATCTAGGTAAAGTACCTTGCTCAAGGGTCCACACACTCCAGTCAGGAGTCCAGAGCCTAAACCACTAGTCCACACTGATGCTCAGCAACTGTAGTTACTTCAGTTCTTCTTTAGTGATATTTTTGCCTCGGGCTTAATTTCATTTGGGGATTTAACTTAATCTTACTCTGCAACCTGGGCATAAACTTTCACTGACATTTTATGTGGCATTAATGACCACAGCTAACTTTTATTACTTTTCAGTAGCTGATGTAATCCATTTAAATATTTATTTATTGCTTTTAATAATGAGAACATTGAATCCATTCTCAGATATTCATAAAAGCTTATGACAACCATAGCAACTGTTTAGTTGTGTTCAATGTACTTTCCATTTGTGCCATTTCTCCCTGTTAAGAGTAAATTACATGCTTGGATATCTCCCAAGCAGCAGTATGATGGATACATTTAATCAGGGGTGGGCAATTCAGGTACTAGAGGGCCGGTGTCCTTCCTGGTTTTTGTTCCAACTGTGCCACAAATTACTTAATTGGGCCAATAATTGGTCTACCTCAGTTATTTAGGGTACAGTTGTAACAATAGCCAGGAGGGACACTGACCCTCCAGGACTGTCCACTCTTGCATTAAAACCTCAATTATCCAAACCCTGTTTACCTGAACATCTCTGTTATTTCAACCAATCAATCAATCAATCAATCAATCAACTTTAATTTGTATAGTGCCTTTCACGCCAAGGCATCCCAAACTGCTTCACATACAATAAATAACACAATGAATATACAAAGAAATCAAAACATCAGTTATTGCTATTAACAGTGCATGACTGTGTGTTATGTATTTAAAGGTAATGCTGTATTATTTATTATTATTTAGTATACATTTCTGTTAAGAGGTGTTGGAAAAGTCATATAAATTATATCAGCTGCAATTCGATTATCCAAAAAAAGTGATTATTAAATGTTTTAACTTTTACTGTAGTTTTATTGAGGGTGTGGCAGGTATATACCTCAATTAAAACAACAGTGTGCACGTGTAAGCAGTCCTGAAATTAACAATTGAATAATGAACTCTAAATGAATATAATATATGTGCTGTTAAACACAATGCTGTTGAATGCAAGCCAAACCTGTTCTGGTCTTGATTAACAAGAATAAAGCACTTTATGGAAACTTCATATAGCCACACTCAAGAGAAACAATTTGGCATATAATAAATCAATAAGCAAAGTAACATTATAATTATTATTAAACTTTATCTTTCAATTGTTGACACCTTCCCTGTCTCTTTCTCTCCTGTGTCACAGTTATCAGTTTCAATGTAGACTGTGGTATTGTGCACTGAGAAGCTTACTTACCAGTACATTTTATGACTATGTGCTTTTTATGATGCAAACTTTTACAATACAGTAGAAGTTTTCAGATGCTGTTAGCCCTAATCTGCATTAGTTTACATACTGTTTTATCCAGAAGTTAAAATGGGTGTGGCCAGTGCATTATTCCACAAAATAGGGCCCAAAGTAAACACAGAAAGCATTGACTTGAATCAAAATGTGTTTATTGGTGAATTCTTAACCATTTTAGAGACATACTGGCACCATTATTAATAGAAACATTCCAAATTATATGTATGAAGCACAGGTAATATTGTTCCCCAATCCTAACAAGGATCCTCTAAAAGTATAGAATTATCGTCCCATATCCCTGATGCAATGCGATCAAAAATTCTTAGTTTCTATCCCAGCAACTATGTTTTATAAACTAATTCATTTTAACCAAACTGGATTTGTTAAGGACAGATCTTCTCACAACCATATTAAACATGTATTACATATTCTAGACAAATGTAGATTCGAAACTGATCCTGCTATGGCTTTATCTCTTGATGAAGAAAAAGCTTTTGACTGTATTGAGTGGCCTTATCTGTTTGAAGCACCGTCAAGTCTTCTTTTAAAACAATCCAATTTTAAACAATTCATATATATATATAAGTAGGCTATATATATATATATATATATATATAATATATATATATATATATATATATATATATATATATATATTATATATCCTATATAAACAATATTTGTTCTCTCTGTTACATTTTCGGGCGAAAACCAAATATGTTTTTGTTATTTTTTTTTTGCCGGCTGCATTGGGAGCATGCAGTATAAACTGCATTATATTATTTTTAATAATTTGGCTTATACCCATTTAAGTGACCCGCTGTTCATTTACTACAGTATTGATCATCAACGTAAAAAGTTGGAAATGAGCTTGGAGACTTGCATGAGGCGAGACAGAAAGGTCTAGGAGAGAATATTTTGTTACAGGCAGACAGAATACATGCATACATGACTATTTTCAATGTTAACATACCTTGTCTTGTATTTATTTTTAGTTCGAGACATAATCAAAGAGATATTATGGATGTTAGGCTGTTAATATATATATATATATATATATATATATATTATATATATATATATCTATATATATATATATATATATCTATATATATATATAAGGCTGCGCGACGCTGACTATATAATGCATTACGTAACAAAACCAGACATGAGCACTCAAGTAGATGAAATAATAATAATTAAAATAATAATAATAAAAAATAGATCTTTTTTTTGTCAGAGTACTTTCAACTGTTGGTTGAACAGCGGATTTAATAGGAAAGCCTCTTTTGGGCGCACGATCCTTGATTGCATTGATTCATGTGCTTTCCTGGCCTTTGAGAGCTTTGTTCATCTCAAAATGAAAATATTCAAGTTCTGCTAGATATGATTTCACTGTTTCCACTTTCTCACGAATCTCTTTGGCTTTGTCACTTTTACACCCTTTTTTAATGTCACTGACATTTGTAGCAATATCACAGACATCCCAAATCAGAAAGGCTCCGGCAACAGCACTTCCAGCTACTCTGGCTCCTTTAGACAGGGCTACAGGAGCAGCTTTAGATACCACTCCTTTCAGAGCTTTAGCACCTTTTATTCCCTTTGCAGCTGAGCTACTTACTCCAGTCATTTGCTTTGCCAGTTGTTTAAGGGCTGGGTTAGCTTTAAGAATCTTCATTGTCTTTACTATGCTAGCAATTTTAGACCCAGCATTTATAACATTATCAAGTTGACGTCCTAATTTTAAAATAACCTTTTCTATTTGATGTGCATCCCATTTAGAAAGTGTTTGGCAGGCGTCCTTGACTAATACACCAAGTGTATTCATTTTAGACTGCATTGAATTCCATATTTCCTCTACTCTCTTATTATCAACTCCATCACTTACATTCTGAACTATTTCTGTGGTAACACTGGTGGCTCCACCAGCTACCCCAGCACCAATCCCTCCAATGGCCAGAATACTGGAGACTCCCATTGTAAAAGGAGCCAGGAGCAGCCCTGCAATGGTCAGAACCCCCCCGGCTGCACTAATAGAACTGCCTGCAGTCTTAGCGATGGCAGCCTTCATGTTGGCCTTGTCCAGTCCATCAGCAATTTCACTGAGTTCTCTGAAATATCCTTCAAGCACCAGCTTCTCTTTTTTGTACTTGTGGACAAACTCCTTAATGGTCTTAAAGTCTCTGCTGAGCTTCTCAAGCTCTTCTCTGCAAAGACAGATTCATAATCCTTATGTTAAAATGGATTTGAATATTATACTCTTTTTTCATATTCTAAGAGCTTATCATGAAGTAACAAACACAGAATGTAATCAACCATTATGGTGTGCTGTACTGCAGTGGTTCTTAGCCCTGGTCCTGGAGTATCCCTGCCCTGCTGGTTTGTGTTCCAAACAAACTCAATTACTTACTTGAACTAATAATGCTTTTTAATTAATAAATCTTTACTATAAAGAACTATGTTGCACAGTTAGAGTAGAGAAAAGAGAAAGAGATTCGGTAGGGGGATGGCAGAGAATGCTGTCTTGTAGTATAGTGGATGCTCACTTATTTTTCAAACATGTATTACAGTATTTAGATTTATTACAAATAAGTAAAAGACTCAAACTGATAAAGTGCTGCTCTGTGTAATCTTGGACTCCTGCTGAAAGAATAAACCCAGTTTGATTGCCATCACATATGTTTGCTGTGTGTTTTTTCTACCATTATGGAACACAAACTGCATAATAATTAAAGTATAATAATTTCTTGAAATGTATAACTGACATGTTACTGTTACTGAGAGTCTCATTAAACTGAGTCATCAGATTATTAAACTGGGTAAGGCAAGCGGCAGAGTGGTAAAGTAAGAAATGGATTTACCTGTCAGGGTTTCCTGACATATTAGGAGGATAATTCTCATTACTTTTCCTTCTTCTCTCTAAATCATTTATTTCTCCACTGTATTTCATCTGTAACAGAATTTCAATACGTCAGCTTTTAAAATGTCAGTTTCTTTCTTTTCTTTACAGTGCTCCTTTATCTTTTTTATGATACTAGCAATTGACGTATTGAAATTCTGTTACAGATGAAATACAGTGGAGAAATAAATTCTGAGGGCTTCTAAATAGCAGTTACTCGAATACAGTCAAACAGCTCCATCTAGTGATCTCAAGTTCCCTTTAGTTTTGCTGTCAAGACCAAGCTTACAATAGTGCTGGATCTTATTAGTATAAAGGTACAATGGCTACTCTGACCTAAACGAACTAAACTGAACAGCTCCAGAACTCACAGTCAAAGCAACGTAGACATGGTGAGAAAATGACAGCAGGTCGAACGGCTTTGATAAGATGGAACAAGTGGTGTGTATCCTTGTTCAATAAAGCCTGTATGTCATAAAACTAATTGGGATTGGAAATGGTGTTGATAAAAGTGAATTGATCTCAACCCTGTTGGGAACCTGTGTCACTCCTCCCTGTAGTAATATTTCTCGTTTTTTGAACAGAACTAGACCTCAATTAAAGAAACACACTGTTAAATTAGCAATTGAATAATTAATTCGGAGCTTGATTGTGTAAATTAGTTGTTTAACATAAATGCATCACACAGAAGCATGGGTATTTTTTAAAAAATGAAGCTTTTGGAATTTTGTAAATGAAAAAAAACAGGGCGCTCCTTCTACGAGCGACTCCAGAGCAGTTTTAAAAGAACGTTTCTGATCGGACCGGGTCCGAATTGCAGTCCGGGTTCAGTTTGAAAATCCATCTTCAGACCCATTCTATTATAAAAACACACACATTTAGCCAGAAATGCTCAAAGCAACAATTGATGTATACAATTAATTAATAAGAAAAGTAGCAAGTGATGTACATTTATTAGCATTTGGAATTTTATTTTTTTTTTAACTTCACCTTTCAAAGCGTTGAAGTCTTTTCAGTCTCTTTCGCCTCTGTCGCAGTTTTCAGTTCCAGTATCGATTTTGCTATTGGTCAGAGTTTTATGATACTGCCAGTTCTCTGGGATTAAAGTCCACAAGTCCACATCATCAGGATGTTTTTATTATGTTTATTTCATTAACTCTATACTATCTGAAACTCTACAGCACTACCTTTAGTTGACATGCTTCTAGTCTGAGTTGTTATTTTTGTTTTTAATGATTATAATAATTAGATGTCCTGTGTTTTACTTTTGTTTTTATTGATTTTAATGATTAGATGTGTTTGCTGCTCTCACATGCTGTGTCTGATTTTAACTGTAAAGCACTTTAGCTGTATTGCACATGAGTGGCGCTATATAAATATTTGTTATTATTAAAACTAATGTGAAGGAGAGTTTCCCCTGCATTCAAACTAAAGTTGAATTCATTTTAGTTTTCGTACGGTTTAGTTAATATTCACTCAACAGTTTTGTGAATATAAAACTTTGTCAGAGCGTTTTAATTATTTTAGGCAGTTGGAGATTTCAAGTTACATATATACATTTGTATAAGGAACTTGAAATATCCAACTTTGTAGAAGTTAAACAGTTAAAAAAAAAACAGTCTAATTAAGCAAATTATTAGTTCATTTAAGGGTTTAAGAAACTGAGAGCAGTTCAGTTGGAACCAAAACCAGCAGACACAGACAGGGGTCTCAAGGACCAAGGTTGGGAAACACTGCTGTAAGAGTCTTTTTATCTGTGGTGATGTCATTGATAACCCACTGATGAATATGAGCTGCATCTATCCTATACACTAAAGGTTGCTCTGAGAGTTCTTTTAGACTGTGCTCTGTTGATTGCAACGCAGTGTTGTGAGGGTACAGTACAGTAGAATAGCACAGCAGAACACATGCACGATCTGTCCTTTTATCTGTTATGTAATTTATAACTCCATGCCCTTTCACAGGCAGTGCTGCTAACTGCATAAGTAACCATCTTTTTTAGTTTAGTTTTTCAACAGCGATTCATCCTACATTATTTAATTTTATAAAGACTAAGTCTTCTTCCTGCTGATTGGCTCTGGGCTGATCAGCAAGAGTGATTGCATTTTATTTTCTACAAAGGGATCTTGAAGCCATTTCTCAGCTTTTGAAACAAATCTAAAATGATCCTGAGAAAACTCTTGTCTCTGAATATCTGTAATGAGATTTTCTCAGTTGTGAAATCCATGCAAAATACGAATATACTGGAATAAATAGCCAAAAGCAAGGCACAAAACTTTTTGTTTGTTTGTTTTGAAAATTGGCAAATAAAACATATTTACAGTTCATGATAAGTTCCCAATCTGTGACATGAACATAACAATTTATGTGCAGGTATATACAGGTTCACATGTGCTAATTAACATAAAATACAACAAATCTGAATATCAATCAATATCAATGGTCCAGTCTGCTGAGGTTGATCTCCACTCCACAGCTGAGTGAAATTCAAATCAGACGCTAATTTGAAATTATTCAAAAGACTGGAAATAAATACAAGACCCTGCCCATGCATTCCTATTGGGCATGCTAGAATACTAGAAATCTTAAAAGCTAACATAGGTGTGCATGTTTCATTTATTAAATGTTAGAGATGTAGATGAATGGTCTAGTTGATTTTTGCTTATTAATAAACATATTTATATGCACTTGCATAATCGAACAGTGTCTCAGTGCTATTAAATGCACAATTTTCCAGCAACGACTACTCAGTTACCCTACTTACCAGAGAAACCAAGAACTGCTGTAATATTCATCCAGGCATTGTCTTCTAGATTTCTTTATACTCCTTAATTTTACTAGTATATAATAAATGATACTGCTGCACCTCTTTTTGTTTGTTTACTGGTGCACCTTATAAATTACTTTTTCATCGTCCATGTTAACTTATTATTATTTATTTATCTACCCAGGGTCATGTTTGACGTGTGTCAAGGGAGTTAACCTTGCTTTTGATTGGTCAGTTTCATTTGAGTCACGTGACACAAAATGTTCCCAAAGCAACATTGTTCATGTCGCTAGCTGGTGGTGTGGATACTCCCACTTGACTGCAGTCACTCTAAATAATTACGTTATTCACTTATGTTGCTCGCATCCAGTGTGGAAACACTTTTACTTGAATGGGGTGAAAATCTATGTGAAGCTGAAGAGCAAGTTTTTAATTTTTTTTTTAAATTAAAACATGCCTCTACTTGCTTTTGCGCTTGTCTGTGGAATCCTAATTGCCAAAACAGCCAACAATGATATACTTATTTGAATATAACAAGTAAAATGGGAAAAATGAATAAAAACAGATAAATGCTGAGTAATTATCTACCTATCTGAGTACGAGTACAAAAATAATAAAACAAGTAAACACTCAATACCATTAACAACACACTCAATTTGTCAATTCGATCTGCCTGGAAAAAAAGAAAACACCCCGCAGACCTACAGTTCACTTCTGATATTGGGTGCGTTCCACACACAGACTTTCATCATACTGCACAGAATCTGCAAAGATTCTGAAAATTAATTGGCTACTTACTCCGATTCTGTCCAGAATCTGCGCAAAATGACAAAAGTCTGCGCGACTTGAACTTACCATTTATTTACCTTTTCCTGTTTGATGGAAGAAAACCTCAGTTCCTTACTGTATTTAAATTTGTTATAGGGTGAGCTTCACAACTTATTGTATTGCCCTCCAGCACCAGGGTTGGGGGACCTCTAATAGTTACATTGTTAGTAATTAAAGATCTTGTTTAACCCTTTAGAACCATCCAGCTTACTTGAACCACAAAAGGCTTCAAAAGTTCGAATGTACATGATTTCTACTTTCAGGTCACTTCCAAGTGACTCCTCCTGTATCTAGCTGTGTATACGCAGGAGTGTTATTTGACTATGTTGATGCAATAATGATTACTACAGCGCCTGGAAAAATACATGGCCGCTGGCGGGCTTTCTAGGAATTTGCAGTGTGGGCATTCACGGCCTTTCTGGGGATAAGAGGGTTAAATATTAGTATATCACCTACATCGTTAGTGATTCAGGTCCTTGTTTTGCACAACTATGCACAGATTTGTGATCTACGTCTCTCCCTTGCACTAACTCCTTCCTGCAGGTATGGTATCGTAGCAACCCATATGTTTCTCATATCAATTACCTTTATGATACTTATATTGCCAAGTATATGAAACATAAAATGCTCATATATTGAACATTGTTGGTTTACACATATTAAACTTTTATCAGTGGGGGCCTGTAACAGATACACAGGGACGAATGGTAGTTTTTAAGTATTTACTTAAATACAAAAAAACCAATAACCAAACACCACAGCTAACACTCTCTCTCTCTCTCTCTCTCTCTCTCTCTCTCTCTCTCTCTCTCTCTCTCTCAATGTCTCCCTCTCTACACAACACTTTAATAAACAATGCACCTTCCTCCCTTATATTTGTGACGTGATTTAATTAAACAATAACCCCTCCATTTCAAACATGAAGAATTAACACATACCCATTCACACAAGAACACTTAAACACACACTGGGCCGATGGGTTGTGGTGGACTGTTCACATGTATTATTCACTTTATGATGTTATCCTTACATAAACCTTTATTTAGATTTACTGGAATTTTGTATGTAGTGAATAAAATGTGTGTACCACTACCCATCATTCTACATCCTCTATTAGTTCCCTTTAGAGCATTATAAAAATATTAAAAGTCATATTTTAAGAATTAATCATGTGCTTATAAACAATTATTAGCACCAATCCTGCAATCTTTAAGTTTTAGAGCGCATCCTGAGCCCCAGTCACAAGTCTTCTTATCTGATGGTCTCTCTCAAGAGAAGCAGTTACAGAAGACAACTTAATGGGGTTTACATAGTTTGAGAGCCATCATGGAAATGTTGCTGCAGATGCAGAGTTTGGTGACCAAACGTGATTGTGTGCATTCTTCATGCTACAAAGTAAGTTATAAAAATCCATGTTTGTAATCTGTATTATTGAACTTGGCATTTCTACCTCAGACAATCCCTGGAAAAAGATAGACTGCAATCTGCAAAAACTCTCTGACAAATTGTTGTATTATACATGCATATCTTTTTAAATATTGTACATGCGTTGCTCATAGCAATACATTTTATTCCCTTTTAAGTCTGTTTCATCCTAACTAAAAGAGGTACCTTTCAAGGAATAAAAATGTAACTGTAGTCTAGTTCAGCTTGCAGATTTTACAGTGGAATTAACACAAGGAAGCCAAAACCCAGGATAGAGTGGCTCAGTGAATTTGGTTTGGAATGTGTGCAGGAACATCATTGAGTGATCCAGATTGCAAAAATCGTGCAGTGTAAGCCTGGCTTTAGAAGAAAAACAGATCATCACTGTTCTAACCCAGTTCTTCACAGATTTATAAGAAGGATAGAACTTGAAATAGACATCTGCTGTAAAGTTATGGTATTGGTGTGGTCCAGGTTTTGGTGACTGATATGCTGTAAGGAATTAATAACGCAGGCCATCAGTGATAGAAGATTTAAAAATGTCCAGCAAAAAAACAGAACAAGATCTGGTACTGAGAAATTTAACATAACTATAAATCACTGGACTTGGTACTAAATATGCAAACTATTGTGCCCCAAGTATTAGATTTAATATACCGGTACCTCAGTGGAAATTTCCCCGTTTGAATCTATACATTATGACTGCAGCGTTTTCTCTTGGATTATGTTAATGATTTGACACTGCGTGTTTTTAAAGTGCTTCAACAACAGGAATGACATTTCCTTTATGAAACTTCATTGCATCATGTATGAGTACACTTGCTTTAGTTTTGACAGATCTGCAGCTACAGATTCCACTACATTCCTGATCTCCTCTGCTCTCTCGCTTTTACACCCTTGCTGCATGTCTTCATAATACAAAGTCATATCATAGACATCTTTGGCCACACTGATTCCAACTTCAACCCCTCTAGCTACCCTGTCATTTTGGAGAGCGAAACCTGTAGAGGAACTACCCGAATTACAAATCAATGTAGTCCCTATGTACCTATCAAGGATAGGAACCAAGCTATTGCTGAGCTGTAAAAGTAAACTGCTCTTGCCCTCATGACGAGACTCTTTCAATTCCATGAGCGATTTAAAGGCAATGTTGACTGATTCACTCAGCTCAAGCATTTCAGTCTCCACCTTTCCAAGTATCTCATCTGCTCTTTGGTTGTGGCTTCTGTCACTGATGGCCTGGGTAATATCAGTGGTGGTTTTAGCAAACTCTCCCAAGGCGACCCCTTTCTCCCCGATATCTTGCAAACTGGAAGCCACTTGTGAATTGGGGTCTAGGAATAGTCCCGATAGGGTCATGATCCCCCCTGCCGCCCCTACAAAGCTTCCGATAGTCTTAGCAAGGGCTGCATTCATATTGGCCTCATCCAAGCCATCTGCAATCTCTCCAAGTTCTCTGAGGCATCTCTTTATTACCGGCTTCTTAGCTTTGAACAGCTGGGCAAACTCTTCAATCCTCTGCTCTGTGCTGTGCCGGGAAATGTAAAAAATAGTTAACTTTTGAATTCTGATTTCATGTTTCATTGTAATTTACATACTGTATAATTGTAAATTGCAATTGTATTCCTTTTTTTGTTAATTATTAGCTGCATAATTTCCCTGTCTTTTTTGAGTTTGCTTTTTATACATTTAATATTTTCTTTTCTGTATTCAGTGTTTACATTAGATTTAGTGGTTCTGATTTTCAGGTGTTTTTTTTTTTTTAAATCGAATAGAATTTGGGTAAAATTTGAGTCACTGGCACCAGCTCTTGCAGAATGCATTTGCATCACAGACAACACAGAACATGCATTATTTATTCATATTCAGGGTTTTTTGCAGAGATAAGCTTTCAGGAGGGAGAAATCGGGTACAACCCTAAAAGCAGAACTCCTAATTATATTCTAGTATAGTATTATAATATTATAATATTATTTTTATTGCATTGTACATTGACACTTTGGACTGGAACAAATCAAAACCCATTCACACTTACAAAAGTGTTGATGTGAAAATATTGTCTGTTTCCATATCTCACCTTTTTATCCTAAAAAAAAACTAGGCATTTCCAACATGAAATGAGGCTGAAAGAAGTTTACTAATCCTATCTGGTTTTCTTGTCCTTTTGAAGGGGTGGAAACAAGTGGTCACAGGCAAAAAGAACAACAAATAGGGCAGAAAATAAAATACAAATCTGTGTTGGTCTTTCATTTGAATTACCAATGAATGCTGCTACTACCCCCTACTTCTACTAGTAGGGGGTACTTCTACTTCAACAGAGCAGTTTCGAAGCAGAAAGGAGAAATTGCATCTTGAATTGCTTTAATCAGAAAACAGTGGACATTGGGGAAACACAGCAGCAGCTCAAAGTCAAACAGCCGCGTGTGTTTTTCTGATAACAAACAAGCTGAAACTCGGAGCAGCTGATTCAAATTCAGCGCAGTTTTGAGACACGGGCGAGGGGAGGAGCCAACAGCCAGCAGAACAACGCAGTTAAACGAGGCAGTCTTCCCAGCGACAGCGAGTGGAAGCGACAGCGAGTGGGAGAAGTACAGGCGTGGAAAAGTACAGAGCAGTTTTGAAGCAGTTGGAAAGCAGGCTGACGGCTGCAAAAAAAACTAAACTTAAAAAAAAAAAAAAAACCCTCAACATGGTCTTCAAGCCAGTAATCTGTGACACCTGCTTGATGTGGGAAATCCGAGAAAACCCAGCGGAACTAAACCAAGTGTGCGTAAAGTGCCGCGCGATCCAGGATTTGCATAAACTAGTAAGTATGCTAGAAATGGAGCTGGAAGAAGTGAGACAGCAACAGGATCTTGAGGAACTGGCACACCCACAATTCATGGAAGTCTGCATCACCCCTAACAGACTGAAAGCCACCAGGGAGATAGAAGGTCAGAACAGCTGGGTTCAGGTAGGCAGAAGCAGGGAAAAAAAGAAACTTCGTCAAACACAACCACCAGAAATCAAAACAACCAACAGATTTGAGTCACTTCAGAATTTTGATGAGCAGAACCAACAACAAGAGAATGAAAGGAACAACATCCAGGACCCTATTGACAGTAGTGACCAGACAGCAAAAAGAAGGGAGGTCATGATTGTTGGGGACTCCATATTGAGAAACACAGCAAGTTCAATTCGCAGTTTGGACCCCCTTACTACAACAGTGTGCTGCCTTCCGGGAGCCTCGGTCAAGCACATCACTGAGAACGTGGACAGGCTCCTAGAACGAACAGGAGACGACCCGGTAGTAGTCGTCCACATCGGTACAAACAACATTGGAAGAGACAGACCAAAATCCCTGCAAAACAAATTCAGAGAGCTAGGAAGGAAATTAAAAGAGAAAACCAAAACTGTGGTATTTTCTGGTATACTACCCGCACCTTGCAAAGGACCATATGGACAGCTGGAAATAATTAATCAAAACGCATGGCTGAAGACGTGGTGCACACGGGAAGGCTTCACCTATCTTGATCATTGGACCACATTCTACAACGAGGACTATCTGTATAGACGGGATGGACTGCATTTAAATAACAAGGGAACTAGTCTACTCGGAGAAAAGATCCTCGAGCAGGTTCGGAAGCATTTAAACTAGAAAGGAAGGGGGGAGAAATCAACAAAAAAACAGAAGGGAGACCGCATCAAAACAAGAACAACAACTCAGGTAAGACAACCATTAAATGTATTTATCTAAATGCTAGAAGTATCAGAAACAAAATTCTAGAACTTGAAGCTACTGCACTAACAGGTAACTATGATGTGATAGGTGTTACAGAAACGTGGTTGTCTGAGAGTGATGGGGACGAATTTAATATTTGTGGGTATACACTGTATAGGAAAGACAGGCAGGACAGAAGAGGAGGAGGGGTAGCGCTATACATAAGAAACAGTCTTGAAGCCCAGGTGTTAAACCTGGACAAAGAAAATAAAACCGAATCAATATGGGTCAGAATAACGGACAAAAATTCAAAAGGCATAATAATAGGAGCATGCTATAGACCGCCAGATTCAGACGGTGAGCACAATAATCTGTTATACAATGACATTAGAAATGTGTGTAGCAAAGGAGAAGCCATACTAATGGGGGATTTCAACTTCCCCCAAATAAAATGGGAAAACCCGGTGGGTAGCGCGAAGGATGAAATAGAAATGGTGGAAATGACAAATGACTGCTTCCTAACACAATTTGTGAAGGCACCCACTAGAGGGGAGGCATGCCTTGATTTAGTCTTTTCAAATAACGAAGATAGAATAACTAAAACAGAGGTCAGAGAACCACTGGCAAACTCAGACCACAACATGGTCTCATTTGAAGTGTTTTTTAAATCCCCAAAAGTAAATGACTAAAGCTAAGGTTTACAATTTTAGAAAAGCAAACTATGAAGGTATGAAACAGAGACTAACAGAAGTAGATTGGAGTAAAATAGAGAAAACACCCACAGAAGAAGGATGGTTGTTCTTCAAAAATGTAGTACTAGAGGCACAAAACAATTATATCCCTAAAGTAGACAAATCTAAATGTAAAACTAAATTGCCAAAATGGTTTAATAGATCAATTAAAAAAAATATTCAGCGAAAAAAGGCACTTTACAGAGCATTAAAAAAGGACCAAAAAGAAAGTACGCAGAAAGAGTACACAGAACTGCAAACGCAAGTCAAAAAGGAAGTTAGAAAGGCCAAGAGAGAAATAGAAATGAACATTGCTAAGGGAGCTAAAACCAATTCCAAAATGTTTTTCCAATATTACAACAGCAAGAGAACATTCAAAGAAGAGATTAAATGTTTAAGAGATACAAATGGCAAAATCGTAGATGAAGAAAAAAAAAATAGCAAATATATTAAATGATTACTTTTCACAAGTTTTTACAAAGAAAGATACTGACAACATGCCCCACATGTCATCCAGTTCCTATCCAGTTTTAAATAACTTTAGCATAACTCAGGCAGAGGTGTTAAAGGGACTAGGAGCTCTTAAAATAAACAAATCCCCTGGGCCGGATGAGATCCTCCCAGTAGTACTCAAATAAATGAAAGAAGTAATTTACAAACCGCTAACCAAGATCATGCAGCAGTCTCTTGACACAGGGGTGGTACCGACAGACTGGAAAATTGCAAACGTAATACCGATCCACAAAAAGGGAAACAAAACTGAACCAGGTAACTACAGACCAGTAAGCCTGACTTCTATTATATGCAAACTTATGGAAACTATAATAAGATCCAAAATGGAAAATTACCTATATGGTAACAGGGTACTGGGAGACAGTCAGCATGGTTTTAGGAAAGGGAGATCGTGCCTAACTAACTTGCTTGATTTTTTTGAGGATGCAACATCCATAATGGATAATTGCAAAGCATATGACATGGTTTATTTAGATTTCCAGAAAGCTTTTGACAAAGTCCCGCACAAAAGATTAATTCTCAAACTGAACGCAGTTGGGATTCAAGGAAACACATGTACATGGATTAGGGAGTGGTTAACATGTAGAAAACAGAAAGTACTGATTAGAGGAAAAACCTCAGAATGCAGTGTGGTATTATTATGTTATATGGTATATATTATGTGGTAGTATTAGATCCTCTGCTATTCCTAATCTACATTAATGATTTAGATTCTGGTATAGTAAGCAAACTTGTTAAATTTGCAGACGACACAAAAGTAGGAGGAGTGGCAAACACTGTTGCAGCAGCAAAGGTCATTCAAAATGATCTAGACAAGATTCAAAACTGGGCAGACACATGGCAAATGACATTTAATAGAGAAAAGTGTAAGGTACTGCACACAGGAAATAAAAATGTACATTATAAATATCATATGGGAGATATTGAAATTGGAGAAGGAATCTATGAAAAAGACCTAGGAGTTTTTGTTGACTCAGAAATATCTTCATCTAACAATGTGGGGAAGCTATAAAAAAGGCTAACACGATGCTCGGATACATTGTGAAAAGTGTTGAATTTAAATCAAGGGAAGTAATGTTAAAACTGTACAATGCACTAGTAAGACCTCATCTTGAATATTGTGTTCAGTTCTGGTCACCTCGCTATAAAAAAGATATTGCTGCTCTAGAAAGAGTGCAAAGAAGAGCGACCAGAATTATTCCGGGCTTAAAAGGCATGTCATATGCAGACAGGCTAAAAGAATTGAATCTGTTCAGTCTTGAACAAAGAAGACTACGTGGTGACCTAATTCAAGCATTCAAAATTCTAAATGGTATTGACAGTGTCGACCCAAGGGACTTTTTCAGCCTGAAAAAAGAAACACGGACCAGGAGTCACAAATGGAAATTAGACAAAGGGGCATTCAGAACAGAAAATAGGAGGCACTTTTTTACACAGAGAATTGTGAGGGTCTGGAATCAACTCCCCAGTAATGTTGTTGAAGCTGACACCCTGGGATCCTTGAAGAAGCTGCTTGATGAGATTTTGGGATCAATAAGCTACTAACAACCAAACGAGCAAGATGGGCCGAATGGCCTCCTCTCGTTTGTAAACTTTCTTATGTTCTTATGTTCTAATAATAAAAAGAAGAAATTTTTTTTAAACAATTTTTTCATTATTTTTACCACTTTTTCTCCCAAATTTGGAATATCCAATTGTTTTTAAGACCTTGTCTCAGCGCTGCAACTTCCCGTTTCGACTCAGGGGAGGTGAAGACCATCATGCGCCTCCTCCGAAAAGCATGCTGTCAACCGTCCTCTCCTTTTCACACTCCAAGCCGACATCTTAGCCAACCAGAACTATTGCGTCGGAGGAAACACAGTTCCACCAGTAATTTACAGCCAACTCGCAGGCACCCAGCCGGCACAGGAGTTGCTGGTGCACAATGAGACAAGGATCACCCTGCCGACCTAAGCCCTCCCAACCCAGGCGACGGTCAGCCAATTGTGCGCCGCCCCCTCTAGACTCCCGGCTACGGTTGGTGATGCCATGGCCTGGATTCAAAAAGATTAATAAAAAACAATGATGATCTTTTTTTAGTAGTATTAATATTGTGTAAAATATTAGAAATCAAACCTTCACGTAAAAAGAAAGGCAATTACATTGAAGTATTTTTGCAAACAGTAAGAGTCGTATGCACCGTGCACAGAAGTAGAAGTGAAAGGAATTCCATTACAGCTTTACATAATTCAATAAATGTCCTACCAGTACTTTTGTTTGAAAAATATCCAAGGTGTACAGTTTTATTTTGCTTTAACCTTAACTGAGCAATGGCTTGTCTCACGTAAATACGGAAGCACGTTTGGGAAAAAAAAAAAAAAACACATACACAACACACTTGGCAAAATTTCCAGTGCTTGTCATACTGGAATAATAGGTTTGATCTGACATGCTGAGTGAATGCTGTGTGTTGTGAGGGGGTGTATGTATTTAAGCACCATATGAATTATATTTATGCACTTCTATAATGTAATGTAATTTGGTTTGCTTTCTTTGTATTTCAGAGAGCGGAGGTTTGAAAGAACAGTATAATATACTTTACACCTGTAATTTGTTTTTTTGTTAGTATTTATTTTAAACCCTCACTTTACTATTTTAAGGATTAAAATGTTTAGTGTCTCTAAAGTTGTAACATTTAAACATTATTAGTATTCCGGTTAATTTACTTTTGCTACAAGTTATATCAAGGTTTACCGTAATGCGGCACTGTGTCTTTAAGAAATTAATAATTTGGACAGAAGTAGGTGAAAAAAAACAGTGCCCACTTCTTGCAGATTACAGTTGCAAAGATTGAAATGTTTCTGTTAAGGGTGCAACAGAAATGTTGCATATATATATATATATATATATATATATATATATATATATATATATATATATATATATATATAATAGTAATAATACACATATAATAATATTTTTTTGAACCATAGATTATTGATGTTTTGAGTGCACATGTTCGATATATGGGGTCAGTGGAGTGCCTTGAGCCATGTAATACTTTTGCTTAATGTTTTTGACTACTTCGAAAGCGGTCAATAGAATGGGGACATTAGAAAAGTTTGGGATGTGAAATTTGACTGGAAATCTGTAGATTTGGTTGGACGATATCCAACCACTCCTCCTCTTCCACCCATTTGTAGTGACCACAATAGCTCCATTTTGAAGGGCAAAAAATATGCTTGTTTTGTTCCGGGATATTTTGCATGGAATTTTTGTTGTGTTTTATTATTGGGAATGTTTCCACTGCCTTGTTTTGGTCTGGCCCTTTATGTCAAAAGCATTTTATAATCTTTAAACTGTAAACAGCAATTTGGAGTTGTCTGAACTATGACAATTATATCAAAAATGATAAATTGTAATCTTCTTGTTCATGAACGTTTAAAATGAAAGATATAATAAAATGATCCTCCTTGGAATCCACCAACTACTCAAAATCTGAGGATCTAGCACTCAAGGGGGACCTTTCCAATACTTTAAAACATTGTATAACAATCCAGCTTCAAAAGGCTATAGGTTCATTATATCATGGACAAGTAGCCTTTGCTTTACTCATTAGTTTTGTGTATTGTTGTGCAATACCTTTCTGCATAAATAAAACTTTGGACTTATTTACGCCTTACAGAATTAATTGCATAAAGGCATACAAACTGTAGAAAACAAGTCAAGTCTTGAACTTGAGATCATTAGAGATAAAAGTAATTCTCTAGTTTGCTACAGTTCCCCATAATTGTGGCATGGTTGTGATTGTTATCCTCTGGAGCAAATACAGAAACCATTTCATTCAAAATGAGGTGGAGATTATTGTTCTACCATAATGGAGAGATTAACTAATAGCTAAATTAACTAATGTGGCTCATTGATTTTAACTCAGAAAATCCATCTAAGTATATAACATTTTGTATTTTATATTTTTTCTGTGCTTTATTTTCTATGCATAGAAAACAGATAATGTACTGGGATTGTTTTTTTTTTCCATATGATTTATAAAACAAAGAAACAAAGGAGATTTTACAGTACCTGCTTCCCCCAAACATCACCACCTCTTCTGTCATCAGAGAGGAGTCATACTCCCAGGGTTTTCCCCTTGTTTTTGGAAGCTGATACATGGCTATCAGATCCTGTGTCTGTCTCTTTTCTTAATTTTGTAGACTGATCACCCTCTCTGTCTCTACAACAACAAAGCAATCAGGCAGCTGTAAACCAAAGGCATGCTCAATGTCTTACCTGGTTAATATTCTATTGCAGGTGTTTTAAAATTCTCCATTGCTATTTCTGCTTATATTAGTATTTACCAGGCTTCCTAACTATGCAACAAAAAATATGTCATAAATGTGTTACTGTATGGTTGTATAAATAAAAGGGTCATAATTGACAAAGAGTTCATGATTGACAAGTATCTTTTAGAAATTGCGTTGTCACATTCAAAACTGATATTTTTTCTCTTGAGTTGTTATGCAACAGATATATGATACTTAAATGCTTACCTGTAAACAGTAAACACTAAAATATAAAATATTAACATTTTTAGAGTTAACTTCATAAAGATCTTTTCACCATCAGGAAATTGAAAACAAAATGTTATTCCTAATGATAACAGATATGTGAAATGCCCCCTGCACTGATTAATCGTTAATATGTTATCTCTTTGATGCAAACAGGTCTTTCTCATTGAAGACATTGAAATTGCACAGCTCTGGGCTGTGAGTTAATTTAGTAGAAACTTAAAGAGGAACTCGGCAGTTACATAAAAAATAAAAGATAATCCCACCTTGCTGTCTGAATGTATTTGGTTATTGTATAATAATTGTATGCTCCGAAACATCTGCATAATGCCATACTGTCGATTTAAAAAATCTCGAACAACTGTTTTGAGCAAAAAAAAAACTAGGCTTCCGCAAGCACTCCTAATGTACCTGCGCATTAGCTATAAAATGTCTGTGTAGCAACACTAGCTTGTGAGACAAACATTGTCTGTGCCGTGTTTGCAGGGGCGGGGGCGGGACAAGACCGGGCTTATTTGCATCCTGATATCGGTTCTTGTGACTGACTACTAGTCAAGACCGGTAAAACGGTTTAGGTATTAGCCTTTGATGCCTGGCATGTTGCTAAATATATGCAAATTAATAAATGATTGTTTGTCTACATTGTATAAGCTGTGTGCTTTATATATATATATATATAGAGAGAGAGAGAGAGAGAGAGAGAGAGAGAGAGAGAGAGAGAGAGAGAGAGAAAGAGACTTTTGACTTTTAAGCTCCTTTATTTAAATATTCCAAATAAAATCCATTAAAATTCAAATAAAGGTAAAACACAACAAAAGTTAAGATTCCTACTGCCTGAGCAAAATTTAAAAAATCCTAAAATATATCGTGTTCTCCTTAAAAACAGATTTTAAACAAAATAAAAGGATCATTAAAAAATCAATATTAAACAGTGTTTTTTTTTTTTTTTCTTTGTTGAAAACAGATAAAAGCCAAAAATAAAACACTGTAAAACAAAAATTTAATAAAATTAGAACAAAAACTGGAGCTCCCCCTCCTCACTCACAGCACACAAGGCGTCTCCCACACACCACCTCTCCTGAAAGTCCTCCAGGTTACTGACCAGTTTAAAATACTCAAACTCTACTCTGATCTGGCTGACCACGAGCACCCTGAACTGAACCACTAAACTGGTCAGTCCAGAACCAGAGAGTTGATTTTTCCTTGTCTTTAAAATAGCCAATTTTGCCTGTCCAAATAAAAAATTAATAAGAACACACCTGTTTTTCATTTTAAAATTGTATAGAACCCCAAAAATAAAAAGCTCCTTACTAAAAACGACTCCTAAATTATTCAGGATTCCCTGCAGTAAATTAAAAAGTGGCCGCAGCCTCTCACACTCACTGTAGGCATGAAAGAGAGTTTCCTCTGCTGAGCAAAAAGCGCACTGCTCACTGATGCTGGGGTCCACTCTATGGAGAAACCTGCCTGTGGACACAATGCAGTGTAGAATCTTCCACTGCAGGTCCCCCACTCTCTTGGCGAGAGGCGGTTTGTACAGCACCCTCCACACCGGCCTGTGCCCCTCCTCTACAGCCAAGTAAGCTCGCCACTTAGAGTCTACCAGACCCCTTAGCCTACTATACTCTGTGGCTTTAACACACAATTTGTATATATGTTTTCCATTCATTGTGTGAAAGATAATTTCCTCCACATTCTGCAATTTAAGCAAAGTCCCTCCATTCTCTCCACCGCCGTCACCTTCCTCACCTACTGCTGGTGACACGATCATCCCTGGAAATAAGGAAAGCTGTCTCTGCTCTGTGCCTCTGGACAACTCCTCCCTCAGGACTGCCTTGAGCCGCGGGGAGAGGCAGCCCCTCAACTCACCCATCAGTCTTTCTGCAAGCCTCTCTGAGTGCCAGCCTAGCTGTGCAGTTAGCTGGGAGGCAGTTAGCCAGCAGGAGAGCTCAAGGTTTAACAGGTGGACCATCCTGGTTACACCTGCTTTTAAAAAACTGGCACAGAGCGTCATCGACTGGAGGAACTTAACTGGAAAGAGTGGATTAAAAAATAGGGGCTCCTCAAACAGGTCCTGCCCTGTCAAGGACTCCACATCCCTTTCCACCCTCACCAGCTGCCAGGCTTTTAAAATACTTTGATAAAAAGGAGGAAGTCCTGCTTTACTAAAACTGGTGTTCTCAATTAAAAACAGGTGTTTTCCTAACCCCAGCCCCCCAAATCTATTAAGAAGGAAACAGGCCAGCCTCTTCCAATGAGCCTCCTCCTCAGTGTACAGGAGTCTCTGAACCGCCTGCAGTCTGAAGGCTGCCACCCTGCTGGCAATGCTGACTAGCCCCTGCCCCCCCTCATCACTAGGGAGGTAGAGGACTGCCGGCCTCAAACTGTGTCTCCCGCTCCAAAAGAACTCCAGCAACACGCTCTGGATCTCCTTCACCAGGCCCTGGGGTGGGTCCAAGCATACCAGCTTGTGCCACAAGCTAGAGGCCACCAGATTATTAATAACAAGCACCCGGCCCTTGAAGGACAGTTGAGCCAGCAGTCCCTTCCACCTCTGCAGCCGCCCCCTCACCCTATCCAACAAACCCTCCCAGTTCTTTTTCATGTAGTTTTCTGTTCCGAGGTACACCCCCAACACTTTAATACCTGTTCTGTTCCATTTCAGCCCCTCAGGCAGGAAAGGAGGGGTGCCCTCATCCCAGCCGCCTGACAGGAAGGTGTCACATTTTGCCCAGTTTACTCTGGCAGAAGATGCTCTCTGGAACTCATTTAGAGTCTGCTGCAGCGCTTGGACATCTGCATCCCCCCTCACAAACACAGTCACATCGTCTGCGTAGGCAGACACCTTCACTGTGGCAGAGGAGGGTGTGGAGGGCGAGGAGGGCACTGTCCATCCAGCTAGCCTGACCCTCAGCAGGTGCAGCAGGGGCTCTATAACCAGTGAATACAGCATACCAGACAGGGCACAGCCCTGCCTTATACCCCTGCACACTGGGAAGGGCTGACTCAGCCCATTGTTGATCTTTAAAATACTAAAAATGTTGGAATATAAAAGCCGAATATAAGAAATAAAACCAGGACCGAACCCGAAGGCTTCCAGTGTATGAAAGAGGTAGGTGTGGTCGACTCTGTCGAAAGCCTTCTCTTGATCCAGGGAGACCATTCCTACATTAAAATCACAAATATCACTTACAGTTAAAAAATCTCGAATAAAAAACAAGTTATCAAAAATAGAGCGACCCGGTATACAATATGTTTGATCCATATGTATTACAGTTCCAATAACACTTTTTAATCTATTAGCGATTGTTTTGGATAAAATCTTTAAATCAGAACATAAAATTGACACAGGTCTCCAATTTTTAAGCTGGCATAGGTCTCCCTTCTTGGGCAGCAGTGTAACCACTGCCCTACGGCAGCTAAGAGGCAGTTCCTTGTGGCTGAGGCTCTCTCTCAGAACCTGGAGCAAATCCTCCCCCATTATATCCCAGAAATTATTATAAAATTCTGCTGGCAGTCCATCGATCCCGGGAACCTTTCCGCTGGAGAGCTGCTTGACAGCGGCGGTCATCTCCTGGTGGGTCAGCGGTGCGTCCAGCTGAATCTGCTCCTTCTCACTGAGGCTGGGTAACCCCTGGAGCAGCCGCTCAGTGTCCTCTATGTTGCACATTTCTTTATTATAAAGTTCCTTGTAAAAACGCACCGCCTCTCTGCTGATTTCCTCCCGGGTGTGCAGTTCTTTCCCACCAGGAGTCCTGATACAACACAGCTGTCTACTGTCCGCTCTCTTCCTCTCCAGGTTGAAGAAGAAACTAGTGGGGGCATCCATGTCTCTCAACTCCATGAATCTGGAACGCACAATCGCCCCCTTCACTCTTTCCTTCAGCAAGCTCCCCAGCGCGATTTTCTGCTCCTTTAGGTTCTCCAGGGTCTGTTCTTTAAATTCTGAATTTAACCTTTCCTCTAGGAGGAGGATTTTGGACTCCAGTTCTCTCACGGCTGTGTTCAGTGACCTGGTTGCATTTATAGTATATTGTTGACAAAAACATTTAATTTGTATTTTGCCAATGTCCCACCACTGTCTTAAATCTTTATATTGTGCTTTTTCTTTTTTCCAAATTATCCAAAAAAGTTTGAATTGTTGCTTAAATTTTACATCTTGTAATAATTTTACATTGAAATGCCAGTAAGATGCTCTGTGGGGTTCTGATTGAATTAATACTGTAATTAATAGACAGTGGTGGTCAGAGAGACTACTGGGGATGATTCTTGCTTTGATAAATTTATTTAAATCGTTTTTTGAAGTATAAAACCGGTCTAGTCTTGCTCTATATACACAGTCTGTGTGATACTGAGACCAGGTGTATTGTCTTGAACTGGGGTGCAGGCATCTCCATATGTCAACCAGGTCACTGGACTCTAACAATGCAGCCAACTCTCTGGAGGACTGAGGGTGTGGTTCATCATTATTTCTATCAATATTAAAATTAACAGTACAATTAAAATCTCCTCCTACTACCACCACATCATTATTATTAATATTAAAAAGAGCTTGCTTTAATTTCTTAAAAAATAAAATTCGTTCGCCCCCTCTATTGGGGGCATAAATATTAATAAAAACATACACTGTACTGCCCAGCCTAGCTCTTACTTTTAAAATCCTCCCTTTCTCGATTTCATCCATATCTAGTAAAACTGCCCCCAGGCTGGGTTTAAAAAGCACGGCTACTCCTGCACTAGTACTAGCGCCGTGACTCATCACGCACAGCCCCTTCCACTCCGCTCGCCACGCCTCCTCATTCTCCTGATCCGAGTGCGTTTCCTGCAGAAACACCACCCCCGCCTGCTTCTGCTCTAAAAACCCGACTAGCTGCGCCCTCTTAAAAGACTGTCTGCAGCCGTTTAGATTAAAAGAAATAAAAACGCACCTTTCCATCATAGCTAAAAAAACTAACACACTAAAACAAGTAATAAAAGACGTTTCATAAAACACAGCCATTTTTAAACAAGAGATTTTGAACCACTTTTAAGATCCTTTTTAATTTTCTGAACAATTTTTTTTAATCTATAACGTTTTGGCTGATCAAATTCTTCTATTGTGGCTTTCCTTGTTATAACGTGAGCGGAGTGGAGAAATAACCTTAGATCAGGGAAAAAACTCTCTATTTCTACTCCCCTTTTCCCTTTTGTTTCTATCATAAAATCATTTACCTGCTCAAGTGTGTATAACTTTTTCTTACTGACGGGTTGGCTATCAGGGATGTCTGAGATAAGCGAGGAGTCAGAGAGCTCCCCCTCCATCTCATCCGCGCTGTCCTCTCGCTCGCCCCCGAGAATCCGTTCCTCCGCAGCTCCCTCCGACTCCTCGACACCGGTCTCTGCCACAGCCGGCACTATTTCAGGCGGCTGAGATTCAGCTAGCGGAGAGTCTTGCACCGCGCCCGGCTCACCCTGCGCTGTGCTCTCTTCCTCCGTGTTGGGAGGGACTGACGCCCCGCCTGGAGCCCGCAGTCTCCCTGTCTGCACGGGTTCGGAGTTCTGCACTGGCTGCGCTCTGCCATCCGGCAGCTCTGCAGCCTTCCGCTGAATTCGTGTCTTTTTCGCTACTACCTTGAATGATTCTTCACCATTCTCAGTAGTAGCGGTATTATCCTCCGAACCCGTCAGTGACAGGCTGCGGCTGGGTCTCTTTGTGCGAGGCCGTGGTGTTGGTGGTTCTGCTCCGGTTTCCCTCTGGATCGCCCCCTCCTCGGTCAGCACGGGCTCGCTCTGCGGCTGCGCTGGGGGAGCCGACTCTTCCTCCCGCTCACCCCCAACACCCCCGACTTCCTCCCCGCCAGCATCGCCCTGATCCTGCCCTGTCTCCGCTCTAGCCTCCTTTCTCGGGCAGGCTTTTCTCTGGTGTCCCTGTTCTCCACAGTAAAAACATCTCATCGTTTCGGAACTGACAAAAACTACACAATTCATCCCTTCCACGTTAAAATTCCAGGCAACATTAATGACTTGATTAGGATCATTTAGTAAGACAAACGCCTGCCTTCTAAACGACATGACGTGCCTAACACTGTTATTTTTGCACCCCAGCGGGATTCCCTTAATCGGGGACACCAGTTTACCAAAACGAGCTAAATTCTTTTCTAATTGCTCATTTTTTAAAAACGGAGGCACATTAGAAATAATAACTTTCGTAACCGGGGTTACTAGAGGGGAAACCTGAACAAATTCACCTTTCACTGTAAATCCTTCCTCTACCAGCTTGTGTACCAGAGACACCTCCACTAAAAATATTACCAGCGCTTTATTCATTCTTGACGCCGACATAATATTTTCAAACCCCACCACCTCTCCTACTGCCAGCAGGCACTCCTCCACCGAAACCCCGGGGTCAGGCAGGCAACGGACCCCGTGTCGGCGGGTGAGAGCCCCCAGCCCTCCTGAACGAGACCCCATAACGGGATCTCCAAACACCCTCCAAACAAACAAACACACACACACACACACCACTAACCTACGAACAAACAAACACACAAAAAAAAAAAACAACTAAGTAACTATCAAAACAAAACAAATAAATAAATAAATAAATAAATAGATAAATATAAATAAAGTTTTAAATTTCCCGGTCCTACCGCACCGGCGTTCCACCTCTCTGCAAGCCCTTCCCACAATCCTCCGAGAGAGAGAGAGAGAGAGAGAGAGAGAAGAGAAGGGGAAGGTGTTCCTGACTAGAGTCTGAAATGTACTGAAATGTAGTGTGTCAGTAATTACTTACTGCTTCAGTGTATAGAGTATATACATGTTCTAGCACGCTTTAATTAAAAAAAAAAAACAAATACAATAGAATGTTATGACAATACCCTTATAACAACAGAATGTGATTCTCAACACCCCTGTGATTTCTTCTTTCTTTTTTTTTATGTTTCAGATATCATACAATACCAGTATTTGAATTAAAAGAACCAGAAACTAGCTTAAATATTTTGTTCTGTGCCACTGAACTTAGCACAGAACGGCTACAAAATATTTTATTGTCTATCAGAGTCAACAGAAACTTTTAAATGTGAACCATAACCCTGGTTCCCTGAAAGAGAAAGACAACCATTATAGAATGGGAAGAGCCCTCTCTGACCGCCAATCACTGAGCATATATAAAAAAAGGCCCTCCCACCTCCTGCTGAAGAGGGACGTACTCACACAGTAAGAACATAAGAACATAAGAAGGTTTACAAACGAGAGGAGGCCATTCGGCCCATCTTGCTCGTTTGGTTGTTAGTAGCTTATTGATCCCAAAATCTCATCAAGCAGCTTCTTGAAGGATCCCAGGGTGTCAGCTTCAACAACATTACTGGGGAGTTGATTCCAGACCCTCACAATTCTCTGTGTAAAAAAGTGTCCTCCTATTTTCTGTTCTGAATGCCCCTTTTTCTAAACTCCATTTGTGACCCCTGGTCCTTGTTTCTTTTTTCAGGCTGAAAAAGTCCCTTGCGTCGACACTGTCAACACCTTTTAGAATTTTGAATGCTTGAATCAGGTCGCCACGTAGTCTTCTTTGTTCAAGACTGAACAGATTCAATTCTTTTAGCCTGTCTGCATATGACATGCCTTTTAAGCCCGGAATAATTCTGGTCGCTCTAATTTTGCACTCTTTCTAGAGCAGCAATATCTTTTTTATAGCGAGGTGACCAGAACTGCACACAATATTCAAGATGAGGTCTTACAAGTGCATTGTACAGTTTTAACATTACTTCCCTTGATTTAAATTCAACACTTTTCACAATGTATCCGAGCATCTTGTTAGCTTTTTTTTATAGCTTCCCCACGTTGTCTAGATGAAGACATTTCTGAGTCAACAAAAACTCCTAGGTCTTTTTCATAGATTCCTTCTCCAATTTCAGTATCTCCCATATGATATTTATAATGTACATTTTTATTTCCTGCGTGCAGTACCTTACACTTTTCTCTATTAAATGTCATTTGCCATGTATCTGCCCAGTTCTGAATCTTGTCTAGATCATTTTGAATGACCTTTGCTGCTGCAACAGTGTTTGCCACTCCTCCTACTTTTGTGTCGTCTGCAAATTTAACAAGTTTGCTTACTATACCAGAATCTAAATCATTAATGTAGATTAGGAATAGCAGAGGACCTAATACTGATCCCTGTGGTACACCGCTGGTTACCACACTCCATTCTGAGGTTTTTCCTCTAATCAGTACTTTCTGTTTTCTACATGTTAACCACTCCCTAATCCATGTACATGTGTTTCCTTGAATCCCAACTGCGTTCAGTTTGAGAATTAATCTTTTGTGCGGGACTTTGTCAAAAGCTTTCTGGAAATCTAAATAAACCATGTCATATGCTTTGCAATTATCCATTATGGATGTTGCATCCTCAAAAAAATCAAGCAAGTTAGTTAGGCACGATCTCCCTTTCCTAAAACCATGTTGACTGTCTCCCAGGACCCTGTTACCATATAGGTAATTTTCCATTTTGGCTCTTATTATAGTTTCCATAAGTTTGCATATAATAGAAGTCAGGCTTACTGGTCTGTAGTTACCAGGTTCAGTTTTGTTTCCCTTTTTGTGGATCAGTATTACGTTTGCAATTTTCCAGTCTGTCGGTACCACCCCTGTGTCAAGAGACTGCTGCATGATCTTGGTTAGCGGTTTGTAAATTACTTCTTTCATTTCTTTGAGTACTACTGGGAGGATCTCATCCGGCCCAGGGGATTTGTTTATTTTAAGAGCTCCTAGTCCCTTTAACACTTCTGCCTCAGTTATGCTAAAGTTATTTAAAACTGGATAGGAACAGGTTGACATGTGGGGCATGTTGTCAGTATCTTCCTTTGTAAAAACTTGTGAAAAGTAATCATTTAACATATTTGCTATTTTTTTTTCTTCCTCTACGATTTTGCCATTTGTATCTCTTAAACATTTAATCTTCTCTTTGAATGTTCTCTTGCTGTTGTAATATTGGAAAAACATTTTGGAATTGGTTTTAGCTCCCTTAGCAATGTTCATTTCTATTTCTCTCTTGGCCTTTCTAACTTCCTTTTTGACTTGCGTTTGCAGTTCCGTGTACTCTTTCTGTGTACTTTCTTTTTGGTCCTTTTTTTAATGCTCTGTAAAGTGCCTTTTTTCGCTGAATATTTTTTTTAATTGATCTATTAAACCATTTTGGCAATTTAGTTTTACATTTAGATTTGTCTACTTTAGGGATATAATTGTTTTGCGCCTCTAGTACTACGTTTTTGAAGAACAAACATCCTTCTTCTGTGGGTGTTTTCTCTATTTTACTCCAATCTACTTCTGTTAGTCTCTGTTTCATACCTTCATAGTTTGCTTTTCTAAAATTGTAAACCTTAGCTTTAGTCTTTACTTTTGAGGATTTAAAAAACACTTCAAATGAGACCATGTTGTGGTCTGAGTTTGCCAGTGGTTCTCTGACCTCTGTTTTAGTTATTCTATCTTCGTTATTTGAAAAGACTAAATCAAGGCATGCATCCCCTCTAGTCGGTGCCTTGACAAATTGTGTTAGGAAGCAGTCTTTTGTCATTTCCACCATTTCTATTTCATCCTTCGCGCTACCCACCGGGTTTTCCCATTTTATTTGGGGGAAGTTGAAATCCCCCATTAGTATGGCTTCTCCTTTGCTACACACATTTCTAATGTCATTGTATAACAGATTATTTTGCTCACCGTCTGAATCTGGCGGTCTATAGCATGCTCCTATTATTATGCCATTTGAATTTTTGTCTGTTATTCTGACCCATATTGGTTCGGTTTAATTTTCTTTGTCCAGGTTTAACACCTGGGCTTCAAGACTGTTTCTTATGTATAGCGCCACCCATCCTCCTCGTCTGTCCTGCCTGTCTTTCCTATACAGTGTATACCCACAAATATTATATTCGTCCCCATCACTCTCAGATAACCACGTTTCTGTAACACCTATCACATCATAGTTACCTGTTAGTGCAGTAGCTTCAAGTTCTAGAATTTTGTTTCTGATACTTCTAGCATTTAGATAAATACATTTAATGGTTGTCTTAAGTAACATATCGCCATTTTCTTTCTAAATCAGAGGTCAGCTGGGGACACGACCTCGAAGGGTAATGGTTGTCATTCTTTTTCAGGGAACCAGGGTTATGGTAACAACCTAACGTTCCCTTTCAATGGAATGACAACCATTACCGAATGGGAAGATGTACCAAAGCTGTCATGGCTCCAGATTACCGACAGTACAGCCCCACGGCAATAGCCTCAGAGCCCACATGACGCCTTAGGGCATGCCGCTTCAACACCGTAGAGCCCAGAGAGGGTCTAGCTCGGTTTGCCACATCAAGGCGGTAAAAACGCACAAATAAGAACATAAGAACATAAGAAAGTTTACAAACGAAAGGAGGCCATTCGGCCCATCTAGCGAGGTGACCAGAACTGCACACAATATTCAAGATGAGGTCTTACTAGTGCATTGTACAGTTTTAACATTACTTCCCTTGATTTAAATTCAACACTTTTCACAATGTATCCGAGCATCTTGTTAGCTTTTTTTTATAGCTTCCCCACGTTGTCTAGATGAAGACATTTCTGAGTCAACAAAAACTCCTAGGTCTTTTTCATAGATTCCTTCTCCAATTTCAGTATCTCCCATATGATATTTATAATGTACATTTTTATTTCCTGCATGCAGTACCTTACACTTTTCTCTATTAAATGTCATTTGCCATGTGTCTGCCCAGTTCTGAATCTTGTCTAGATCATTTTGAATGACTTTTGCTGCTACAACAGTGTTTGCCACTCCACCTACTTTTGTGTCGTCTGCAAATTTAACAAGTTTGCTTACTATACCAGAATCTAAATCATTAATGTAGATTAGGAATAGCAGAGGGCCTAATACTGATCCCTGTGGTACACCACTAGTTACCACATTCCATTCTGAGATTTTTCCTCTAATCAGTACTTTCTGTTTTCTACATGTTAACCACTCCCTAATCCATGTACATGTGTTTTCTTGAATCCCAACTGCGTTCAGTTTGAGAATTAATCTTTTGTGCGGGACTTTGTCAAAAGCTTTCTGGAAATCTAAATAAACCATATCATATGCTTTGCAATTATCCATTATCGATGTTGCATCCTCAAAAAAATCAAGCAAGTTAGTTAGACACGATCTCCCTTTCCTAAAACCATGTTGACTGTCTCCCAGGACCCTGTTACCATATAGGTAATTTTCCATTTTGGATCTTATTATAGTTTCCATAAGTTTGGATATAATAGAAGTCAGGCTTACTGATCTGTAGTTACCTGGTTCAGTTTTGTTTCCCTTTTTGTGGATCGGTATTACGTTTGCAATTTTCCAGTCTGTCGGTACCACCCCTGTGTCAAGAGACTGCTGCATGATCTTGGTTAGCGGTTTGTAAATTACTTCTTTCATTTCTTTGAGTACTACTGGGAGGATCTCATCCGGCCCAGGGGATTTGTTTATTTTAAGAGCTCCTAGTCCCTTTAACACTTCTGCCTCAGTTACGCTAAAGTTATTTAAAACTGGATAGGAACTGGATGACATGTGGGGCATGTTGTCAGTATCTTCCTTTGTAAAAACTTGTGAAAAGTAATCATTTAACATATTCAAGCATTCAAAATTCTAAAAGGTATTGACAGTGTCGACCCAAGGGACTTTTTCAGCCTGAAAAAAGAAACAAGGACCAGGGGTCACAAATGGAGTTTAGACAAAGGGGCACTCAGAACAGAAAATAGGAGGCACTTATTTACACAGAGAATTGTGAGGATCTGGAATCAACTCCCCAGTAATGTTGTTGAAGCTGACACCCTGGGATCCTTCAAGAAGCTACTTGATGAGATTCTGGGATCAATAAGCTACTAACAGCCAAACGAGCAAGATGGGCCGAATCGCCTCCTCTCATTTGTAAACTTTCTTATGTTCTTATGTTCTTACAAGAGGCCAATGGAAACTTTGCAAGAGCTACAGACTTTTATGGTCAAGACTGGTCAAAGTGTGCATGTGCCAACAATATCTCAAGCACTCCACAAATATAGCCTGTATTTTACTAAAGAATGTCCACCTTGAATCCCATTTTAAGCAGGCAAAAAGACAATCAGGGGATTCTGTAGTCATGTGCCAAAAAGTTCTGTGGTCTGATGATACTAAAATTGAACTTATTGGCCTAAATGCAAAGCATTATGTTTGGAGCAACCCAACACAGCGCATCACCCAAAGAATACCATCCCTACTGTGAAGCATGGTGGTGGCAGGATCATGTTATGGAGATGCTTATCATTGGCAGGACTAGGGCACTTGTCAGGATAGAAGGGAAAATGAATGGAGCAAAGTACAGAAAAGTCCTTTAGGAAAACCTGCTGCCCTCTGCAAGAAAGCTGAAACCGGGACCTAAGTTCATCTTTCAACATGACAATGACCCAAAGCACACAGCCAAAGCTACACTGAAGTGGCTAAGGAACAAAAAGGTAAATGTCCTTGAGTGACCCAGTCAGAACCCAGACCTAAAGCCAATCGAAAATTTGTGGCATGACTTGAAGATTGCTGTCCATCAACGCTCCCCAAGGAACTTGACAGAGCTTGAATAGTTTTGTAAAGAGGAATGGTCAAATATTGGCAAATCTAGGTGTGCAAATTTGGTAGAGACCTATCCCAACAGACTCACAGCTGTAATTGCTGCCAAAGGTGCTTCCACCAAGTGATAACTCAGGGGGATGGAGACTTATCCAATTATGATATTTCAGTTTTGTATTTTTAAAATATAATCTTTTTCTCAATACAAACTTTTTTCCCCTTAACAGTGTGGAGCATGGTGTATAGATAAGTGTAAAAAAATCCTCATTTAAATGCATCGAACTCACTGACAGAATAAAATGAGAAAAAAGTTCAAGGGGGTGTACACTTTCTATAA
The DNA here is from genome assembly GCF_017654505.1 of Polyodon spathula. NCBI lineage: Eukaryota > Metazoa > Chordata > Actinopteri > Acipenseriformes > Polyodontidae > Polyodon > Polyodon spathula. The sequence goes on along the minus strand of NC_054568.1, from coordinate 684,984 downwards.
GCGCTGTGTAAGGAAGCAGACAGAACAAGCTGGTGTGTTGCAGTGGGGAGACAATCCCAGGCTTGTTCGGTGTGCCAGTCTACTGTTCCAGCTTTACTATTCTAGTAAGTACGAACTGCAACACTTGGATGTGTAGTTTTGAAGTCTACTTTGATAAGTTGCACCAGTTTAGGCATCGTTTTTGTTTGAACTGTTTGTTTTTGTTTGAACTGTGTGTTTTGTTCAAACTATTTGATTTGTTTGTTTGGTTCGCTGAATGAGAATTATTTACGGTGAACAGACCAACGTAAAACCTAGTCTTTGTCATCCACAAGTGAGACTAGGTACAATCACGACGTACAGCATCAGGCTACCTTTGTGCATATCGTGGATATAAACACGGACTGTGTAACTCAAAATAATAAATGGGACACAGGACCACCGGGTGGGGATTATTCAAAGAGCTGTTTATTCCAGTAGAACACTGTTTGGGAACTTGCCAGGAGTTTGTCCTTTGGTCTTCCGGTCCAAGTCTCCCTGTTCCCTTCTGTTGTTTACCTGTGGGCACATTGAGTTCTCTGAGAGGAACCAACCAACGCCTTACTGTGCCAACCCAGGTCTCCAGCAGAGGGAGCCTTCCATCCACTTACCTGTGCTGTCTCGGCTCTCCAGCAGAAGGAGTTATCCATCCACTTATCTGTGCCATCTCAGCTCTCCAGCAGAGGGTGCCACCCATCCACTTACCTGTGCTGTCTCGCCTCTCCAGCAGAGGGAGCTATCCCTCCTCTTACCTGTGCCGTCTCAGCTCTCCAGAGGAGGGAGCCATCTGTCCGCTTACCTGTACCATCGCAGCATGACCACCAACTTCTGTACTGTTAGCCTAGAGAGGGTTAAAAAAGTAAGATAGTTTGCTGCCCATATAGGCCAGTTCAAATTGTTCATCAACCATTGTGTTTGTTTATGTTGTAAATAAAAAGTACTCACCATCGAAAGTTCTCATCAATTCCTGTTAGGAAAACTACGCGAGTCAGCAACTGTTTCACACGTTTTTTTTTCTATTTTCAATTTTGTCCTCTTTAGTAATGTGTAGGTTAGGTGATTATAATTATCTATAATTCCTTGAGTGCTAGACAATGGAATTAAGTTTTTGTTCGTATCTGATTTGAACTCTGGACATTCCTTTTTTTCTGTATTGCTATTTCAAATGCTTGCTTTAATTTGGGGTAGCTGTTACAACGGCTTCCCTTTTTTCTCCATATACAGTATTACCATTAAAACATTTAAACAAACAAATATTCCAGTGTACCAGTCCCAGCGTACAATATACTGGACAGTTTTAATTTGCAACTTGCATTGCACAGATCAACAGTACAGCTGGACACCTAAGCTTTCCATTGGTGTGCTGTTTAATAACAGTAATACTGTTTTCGACAAAACAAATAATGTACAGTATACTGTACATTGTGACTTAATGACTTTAAATTTTACATGTAAAATAGCATAAAGTATGGAATTTATTTGATAAATTGCTTATCGATTTTATTTTTGAGGAAAATTTTTGAGGGAAATGGGATCTGATTATATTTTTATTGCAGAACATATTTATATTTAATTTTAGATTTGTATGTTTAATTATTAGTGAGATATATAATAATAATTATGTGCACATTAAATTTGATACTCATCACAGAAAAACAAAAATATACAGTAGCCTCTGGACTTGTTCAACCCTTGATGCAATGTAACTGAAAATTGGCTTAAGCAAAAAAATGCAAGTGTACATTCAGTATTTACTGCATAAATAAATGAACACATGAAAAATTATATAGACTCCATGTATTGTTGATTGTACAAATATATATTTGACCAAAACAATTACATTTAAATTTCCAGGGTGTAAATAAATTGGAACATAAAACTTAGGAAAAAAAAAAGTCATTATTTTGGACAGATATGTTTTTGTGATGAGCAGTAATGACAGTTTTACTGTGTCATGTTTTTACAGTTTATATCAACACATCAGGCTTTATGGGCTTGAGTCCCCCCCCCCCCAATCAGATTTTATTAATGATTACTACATAAATACATAAAAATTTTAAATTGTACTTCGTTATCTGTAAAAAGTTTATGTTTTACAAAATAAGAAAGTTGATTTCACTCAGAGACCAGACTCCTCCGTATACACATTGGGATGACATTTTATTTACAAAAGTTGTGTCAAATGGCACAGTAAAATTTGATAACGTTCAGTAGGCTAAATGTAAGTCACTTCCCAGAATGTACACACACCCTTTACCGTGTCATTTAAACTTTGCACGTGTTTTGGTATTTACATGTAAAAAATGAAAGTCATGGATATGTGTAAATTAAAATATATCACCATATGGTCATTTTTACTAGGAGTTGGAGGGTTTTCACTATAGGACCTCCCGGGGACGGGACTACCCGAAAACAAGGTTGGCTCGATGAGGGTCCAACCGATGATAACTTAGTGATTCAACGGATTAGTGCCGAAAATTTGTTAAACCTGAAAAGTTCATATTGTAAAATATTCCTAAGAGCTTGAGAGGTGTCCAAATTTTTATATTTGTAAATTTTTCAGTTTAATTCGATTAATAATGTTAATTCATTAACAATTAAGTAATTTGAGAGTTTTGGTTGTCCAAAAACCCCAGGAGGGGTCTTGGTCCCAACTCTTGGTAACCTTATATGCTACATTTTTTTATCCAAAGGAGATGTGTTCAAAGAAAATTTATTTTAGATAATCAATGGGTATCTGGACGTGCAAAACATTTCACAAAAAAAAAAAAATCAGTGTTTTTTTTTTTTTGTAGTTCACATGCATGTTGTAAACATTTGTAACATTTATATGTGTACACATAATGGTTTACCAAATAGTACATTGCAAACCTAGAGTTTACAAATGGTTTAAAAATGCTTTAAGTTTGTAAACCATTAATTCCATGCAGTGAACATTAATGTTAATGATTGCTTGTAAAGGATTGAAGGCCAGACTAAAACAAAGAAATGCTCTTTTTTGAAATATCCGTGGCAGAGAAATTAACTATAGCAAAACGTATGTGGCCAGCCCTTGCTGAAAGAAGTTACTTTGCCCTCTGGCACAAGGAAATGTTATCTATTTAAGTGGTATAGTTATAAGGAGTCATTGACAGAAATGGTTTGACTCCCTGGATTTGAAGGTCTGTGTGAACATACAATACAGTACAATACGATGCAATGTTTTTTTACAGTTACTTGTTTATTTTATTACACTGTAACCTTAGAAACTGTAAGAGATGTAAGTATGGTTTTCTTTAATAAAGTTCATATATGTATTTTATATAATGTAAGTTCCACTTGATTCTAATTTAAATATATTATGGATTTATATTTACGACAAATGCTGCTGTTTTAAATATTCTAAGATCCATGTAATATCACTGATCATGCTATTTTCTGATTGTGATTTTCTATTGCTGTTGTCTGGGCCAAGTTTCTTGAAATATATTTTTAATCTCAATTGACTTCCTGATTAAGTAAATGTAGAATTAAAAAAGAAAACTTCTAATGAGTATAATTTATTGAGTACTGAATCCTTGTGCTCCAAAGTTGCAACAAGGCCTCACACAGTAGATAGTTAGCAGGCATTCTTCTGCTAGCAATTAAAGAATACACTCTCACTGCATGCAGTTAAAGAATACAAAGAGCACTGAGTATTTTCTCCAATTTAAATACAGTTTCTTCTCCTCAGTTTCCCCATCAGGTCAAAATATGATGTGCTCCCATCACCACAGAACCTCGACCTCTGGGTAGGAGAAGATCCATTGTGTCCTCTGTGTTCATCACCAGCAACATTAAGGCACATTTTGACATGATGTAAGGTGGGTCTTAGCCAAAGATGGTTTTCTTGGCGTCATGACCAAGTACTGCGATGTTTGGCCTCACCATTGGAAGACAGATGGAACATGATCAATAAGTTGCCACCAGTCCCATCAAAACATTACACACAAATGAAAACATTCCTCCATCCAGAGGAGCAACCACCAAAAAGATATTAAAACCAAACTTCGTCTAGATCATCTGGAAGCTGCTAGAGAGTGGAAAATGCTAGCAGATGTTGGTCAGCGGCTTATTTTTCTACCTGAAATTGCTACCACTAACCTTCGACCAGATATTGTCTTGTGGTCTGGATCAGCACTTCTCATTCATCTGATAGAATTAACAGTGCCATGGGAAGATGCTGTTGACGAGACATACGAGAGGAAGAGACTTTGGTACACTCGACTAGCTACTGAAGTGGAACAACAAGGATGGAGGGTCCAGGTTTACCCAGTGGAAGTGGGCTGTCGAGGATTTGTGGCACACTCTACAACCTGGTTTCTCAGAGATGTTTGATTCAGTGGTCAAGCATTGCGCCGCACAGTGAAGAACTTATCTGAAGCAGCAGAGAGGACCAGCAACTGGCTGTGGTTGATTCTCGTTGGGGTCCTCAAGTACAATAGAAAGAAAGTAAAGCTGATGCACAGGTAACTAGGGCAGAAATGAGTGGGGGAGGGAAGGGGGTGGTTCTGGGACACCACCCTTATTCAAGTTTGCCATCATTTACAAATCACTGTAAATCACAGTAATTCAGAGTAAACCTAACAATTATAACAAGGAATTTCTGTAAAGTAATTATACATTAACTAACAGTCCAAACTAGGATATTCTGTTGCAATATTAAATAGGTTAGCAACTAAATAATATTATGCAAGCCATAAATTTAATTCTGGGTGTCCTGAAGCTTTATTTATTGCAAACAAAATGACTTGAAAACATAATAAAAGTGCATAAACTTATACAGATCAAACCATTTTTTTTCAGAAAAATACAAAATGTAAAAGTTCAAATTATTATTGTTATTATTATTATTAGTATTATTATTAATAATAAGGGAAAACGTTTTAGTTTTATAAACGGTACGGAAGGTAAAAAAACAAAATGAAATAATAAATGTTCTGCATGGATTATATAATTAAATGATGAGTATTGTTTATTAAAATACTATGACTAGTAAAAACATTTGTTTGTGCCAAAAGTTGATAACACAAAACCTATATTGAAAATGGTGTCTATGTTTGTCCCCTCAGATTAATAAAAACTCCCAAAATGTGTAACATATAAGCTGCTAAGTATGTCCCATGTTAATCAGTTTTGGTAAACACTGGTATACTGCCATAACTGATAAACACTGATACTTACACCAGGGCTTTAGCAGCATATGGTAAACCAATGGTATTAATACCATGGTAACCGAACACTGTAAATTGCAGTATCGATACCATGGTAACAGAACACTGTAAATGGCAGTATCGATACCATGGTAACAGAACACTGTAAATGACGGTAGCGATACCATGGTAACAAAACACTGTAAATGGTGGTACCCTCTCTCAGTAGTCCCCACAGAAATCCGGTGCCAAATTTGCAAAAATCTGGAACGAAAAAGTGCATTTTCCATGGTAATGGAAAAACAGAGTAAATCTGATATTTTGGTTCAGTCTACACCAAGGCAGCCTTTCAGATTTTTAACTAGTAAACAGATCCAGATGAAAATACAAAATTAGAAAAGCACATTTTTACCATGACACATGTTTTGCAACAGAACTACTGCTTGTTTCATTTAGAGCTGTTCTTACAGTACGTTCTATTGTTTTTTCAGACGCCCTCAATTGCTCTCTCACCTTGTTTTAAATTAATCAGTATACTGTATTTACAAGCATTTTTGTTTACCAAAGCCAAAACACATTTTTTTGAAGTGTCACAAGTCTATTACAATATGAAACTAAGCACTACCTTCTTATACTACCAAAGAAATGCTCAAGTTGTGATAAAAAAAGAATAAAAAAAAAGATTTCACCACATTGATTGATTCTAAGCAATTGGATAAAATTGAAGATTCCGCAGGCAAAGACTAATTCCGGGTTTTTTTCCATGTGATTTCCAAATCTGGAGAGACTATCACAGCGTCTCCGGACATGTCAGGTAAAGTAGGCTACTTGTATTATTTTCCATGATGTTTTCATTTAACCATTCCTTCATTGACATACTAAAAATCCTACATTTTACTTTAAACAGCAGTTTATTTAAAATAACTGGTGGAGTAAAATCTTTGATTTTGTGATGTGGTTACAAGCATTCTAAGGGTATATCAAGTATCAGAGATTATTTCTCTCTAGATCAAAGGTGTTTAGACTGTATGAATTTTTTCACTGGATGGTTGCATTTATCTTCACATAATAGCACAACTGTTCTATGATACAACACTACAAGATTTCATAGCTGGAAGGAGCTACTTATTCTGTATTCAAACGTTGCCATTGTGAAAAATCAACAGAATATTTTGGGAGTGTGTTACTGAGTACCTGAGTGACAGTTCTCTTTTTGCGTACCTGCAGTTACAATTGTTGGTGTGCTCTTTCTTAACTACAAAATCAGGTAGAGCACATTCAATTTTAGTGCTGAGTGTTTGTTTTTGTGGGGTTTTTTTAAGCATTGCTGATATACTTTTGTAAAATCATTTAAATTGTATTTTGTTGTGCATTTAATCTACTTTCACTTATTCAGCAAACTTTCAAGAAAGTATTATTATTTTTGTCCAGACATATGTTTGTTATTGAAAACATTTATAACAAATGAAACAAATGTTATAGCTCAAATTATAATGCTTGTAACGCAACTCCGGGCACTTTTACTTGGCCATTAGAGGTGTGTCTTTCTTCAAATCATATTTGCATTCTAGAGTCCGCAGAGCAGACAATTTTTGATAGAGCATATATAACTTCCTATATGTTGTCCATAGTAACCATTTATCTGAACTCTCCGCACAGTTTTGCATTCAATCTTAAGGAGAGTTCAAAGGTCACAGACAATGATGTTCCAATCAATCCCGTAGTCCTATATCTCTATAAATATTTATGAGTCTTCAACATTCTATCATACAAAAATACTGTGATATATGCAAATTTTCCATTCATTACTTGTCTTCATCTACTGCTCTTTAGCAATGTGCTGCTTTTTCCCTCCAATCTCTTGTCTCTCCTCATACCCCCTCTCATCTTCTCTGTTATTCCTCATGCCTTCCCTTAAGTGTTCTACTGCCTGTGCTCGTTCCTTTTCCTCTCTTGCCTCCCAGTGGTGGAACCAGCTGCCTGTGAGCATAAGGACTACAAAACCCACCCATTTGAACTTTTAGATCCTGCAAAACTGCTCTTCTGCCTTTTTTCTGTCATATTTCTCAACTTTCCCATTTAATCTGTTTGCATATTTTCCAACGTTGTATTATATTTTTTGATCTAACATTTATTTCTTTAATGTTCATTGTGGTTTTGGGCTGAATTTGTTGTAGTGATGTTGAGGTTACACTGGGCCAGCTTACAGTTGCCTTGGATAAAAGTGTCTGCTAAATATCTGCAATAATACCAACAATAATAATAATAAAGACGCATGGTTTAATTTTGAGAATATGTTTTTGAATTAACTTTCTTTTAACTATGCAACCTTAACCCTAATGCTTTCTGGACACAATAAATGTCTTCGTTACCGAATGATCAAGCTGGGAACAACACGCACAAATTCAGCCTTAAACAGTTACTTGGTGAAAAAAACAATCGCTGTATTTATTTAGAAAAAAAAAAATCCATCCACAGAAACGACATGACAGCTAGTAGTAATCCAGAGCCCATCTTCGCTAGCCTAGCGCTGGTTCTGTTTCATCCTTGACCGCCTTAGCCTTCTGAGACCTCTTTTTTTATCCTTCAGGCTACACCCCTATTACTACTGCGCTGTACTAGACAGGCAGAACCGACTCTGTAACTCCTGCTACAGATTGCTTACGTGGACATACACAGACAGCAAAATGTTTACACATATAACACATAATATGTAGGAGAAAATAAACTTGCAAATCTTTTTGATCAAAACTTACATATATTTATGTATTAACAAACTTGAACAGTATACCAACAATAAAGACAAATCTATCTGGAGACACACAGTCAGACAATGTCTATCTTTCTACTTAGGCTTTTTGCAGTTGCAGCTAAAGCTCTGAGCCATAAAAAATGAGAATAAATATAGTATATATATATATATATATATATATATATATATATATATATATATATATATATATATATATAATCAATCTCGTTATTTTGATATTTTGTTATTTATTTTATGACCACGATTGCTAAAATCAAAAGATAAGACTAATACACTTCCATACAAAGAAAACCAGTTTAAAAAGGCATTGTAAAAAGATGAGTTTTTAAAAGAACTTCCCTTAGTGCGAGTGGTAACATATTCTAAAGATGGAAAAAGGAAATCTTGGTGATATTTTTAATATGGGATAGCACAGAGTCAAAAATCACAAGATTTTGTGTTTCAGAAGCGCTGCATACTTCAACCCTGTCAATTTTTATGTTGACACTACCAATTTTACAAAGCTGTTGAGGAGAACCAATTAATATCACTTCAGTTTTATCAGTTTAATTTTAAAAAGTTATTTTGAGTCCACATTTTAATATCAGACAGGCAATCAGGAAGAATAGAATGGTCAAGATTTGACTTGTAACAGGCCAAGCAGTCCTGTACAGTGTTTATTTTTAGAATAGGGTCTCCCCTCCGCCCCTGTGTTGTGTTGTATTTGTTTTATGAGTTATTTATTGTATTTGTTATTGTTTTGATGGTGTAACCGTGTTATGATTTATTTATGTATGTAAATAAGATGGCGAGAGCCCTGTGTTTGGCTTTTTAAAACCTCGTGGTAATGTGTGGCTGTTGCGTTGTTAAATTAGCCGGCAGTCACGTATAATTAATAAACACGTGCAGATTGTGGCCGAGGGGTAATGGAATAATTACTAGCTAGATAAACCCCTCAACCACGGTATATAAACCGGCAGCTCTCCCTGCTCTGGGTGGGTGTACGGAGGACAGTACAGCGAGAGGAGAGAACCAAAAACCAAACTTAAAAAAATACCAGAAAGGATCAATGAAGGTAACTGGCCAGCCTGACCTTAGATCTGTTTTGTATTTTGTGTTCATGACTTCTTTTGTTTATTATTTTATTTTTGTGCTCTGTGAGCAAGTGTCTTTTTGTTAAAATATTTAATTTATTTTTGTTCTTAAATAAACGGCGCACCACGCGTCTCGTTATCAACTGCAGTTCGCTGTCTTTGTTTTCTTCTTGCATTCTGGCCTGACATCACCGCAATGCCAGCCTGTCACAGGCCTATAATAAATTTGAGTATCGTCGGCATAGCAATGAAAATGAATTCCATGGCTGCAAAGTACCTAGGAGTAAAAGATAAATATTAAAAAGAAGAGGTCCCAGTACAGAGCCCTGCAGAACACCAACTGAGACCAGCATTGTTTTAGACCTGGCTCCATCCATTGCCACAAACTGCCTTCTACTGGACAGGATTGAAACCATTGAATGCAGTGCCGGAGATGCCTACATAATCCTACATAACCTTGTGATCAATAGTATCAAATGCTGCGCTCAGATCCAAGAGGACAAGCATGTTAATAAGGCCAGAATCAGCGACTATCAAAAGTTAATTTAGCACCTTCATCAGGGCATCTCTCTACTGTGCTTGACCTTCACCAGGGCTTCTCTGTACTGTGCTTGAGCTTAATCAGGGTGATCTCTATACTGTGCTTGAGCTTCAGCAGGGAGGTCTCTGTATTGTGCTTGACCTTCACCAGGGAGGTCTCTGTACTATGCTTGACCTTCACCAGGGTGGTCTCTGTACTGCGCTTGACCTCCACCAAGATGATCTAGACAAGATTCAGAACTGGGCAGACACATGGCAAATGACATTTAATAGAGAAAAGTATAAGGTACTGCACGCAGGAAATAAAAATGTACATTATAAATATCATATGGGAGATATTGAAATTGGAGAAGGAATCTATGAAAACTCAGAAGACTTAGAAATGTCTTCATCTAGACAATGTGGGGAAGCTATAAAAAAGGCTAACAAGATGCTCGGATACATTGTGAAAAGTGTTGAATTTAAATCAAGGGAAGTAATGTTAAAACTGTACAATGCACTAGTAAGACCTCATCTTGAATATTGTGTGCAGTTCTGGTCACCTCGCTATAAAAAAGATATTGCTGCTCTAGAAAGAGTGCAAAGAAGAGCAAACAGAATTATTCCGGGCTTAAAAGGCATGTCATATGCAGAGAATTGTGAGGGTCTGGAATCAACTCCCCAGTAATGTTGTTGAAGCTGACACCCTGGGATCCTTCAAGAAGCTGCTTGATGAGATTCTGAGATCAATAAGCTACTAACAACCAAACGAGCAAGATGGGCCGAATGGCCTCCTCTCGTTTGTAAACTTTCTTATGTTCTTATGTTCTTATGTCTCTGTACTGTGCTTGACCTTCACCAAGGTGTCTCTGTACTGTGCTTGACCTTCACCAGGGCGTCTCTGTACCGTGCTTGACCTTCAGGAGGGCGTCTGTACTGTGCTTGACTCTAAAATCATTAGACAACAGGTGATTTTGAAGTTAACGTGCCACTACCATAAAAACAAACAAGCACAAAAGCCAGAGTTTAAAATTGATGGTACCATGTTTAAAAGCCAGCCAAAGGGTACATTATTAATTTAAATGCTAGCGATGTATACTGCATGTAATGTCTGGTTTCCTTTTTCTTATCAGTAAACCTAATTTAATGCAACTTTCATTATCAGAAAGAAAACATCTTGACACAACTTTCCAGCCATAACTACTCACCCAGAGACACCCAGAACTGCGGTTATGTTTATCCATGCATTGTTCACTATACTCATTCATTTTAACATTGTATAATAAAGGATACTGCTGTACCTCATAAATATTTTTTTCCTAGTCCATGTTTGTTTTGAGGCATGTGTCACTTAGCAGATTCCTTCATTAAGTCATTTAGTTGCATCATTAAGTCATTTAGTTGCAGACAAGATTTTTCAGACTAATAATTTACTCATAAATGACTGATTAGCTTCTTGAAGGATCCCAGGGTGTCAGCTTCAACAACATTACTGGGGAGTTGATTCCAGACCCTCACAATTCTCTGTGTAAAATAGTGCCTCCTATTTTCTGTTCTGGTCACAACATGCAGTACCGATGTAAGAATCAGTCCTCTAACTTTCTTCAGGGACAGCTAAACTATCATTATTGCAAGTTGGAGAAACTTTAAAATTGTTGGCACAATTTTCCATACAATGACTACTCACTTCTGACCTTATGAAAATTATGTTTTATTAGTACATCGTTCATATTGACGTACAATCTTTAGCATTGATACTTCATAAATGACGGTACTGCTCACGTTAAGTAATTAACTAGTACATTTGTAGAACGCGTAGTTTTCACGTCAATCACGTTACTCAAAAGTGGATAGTCAATTTAGTTTGGCTGACTTGAGCACTTCCTACAGAACAAGTCGTTGTTTTAAGACTACCAATTTGACCCCAGCTAATACGTACATTTTAGCTTCTTGAAGGATCCCAGGTTGTCAGCTTCAGAAAACATTACTGGGGAGTTGAATTTCTGTTTTGTGTCTTGAGTATGTCCCCGACGCCTGGTCCTTGTTTCTTTTTTCAGGCTGAAAAAGTCCCTTGGGTCGACACTGTCAATACCTTTTAGAATTTTGAATGCTTGAATTAGGTCGCCACGTAGTCGTCTTTGTTCAAGACTGAACAGATTCAATTCTTTTAGCCTGTCTGCATATGACATGTCTTTTAAGCCCGGAATAATTCTGTTCGCTCTTCTTTGCACTCTTTCTAGAGCAGCAATATCTTTTATGACATATGACATTTCTGAGTCAACAAAAACTCCTAGGTCTTTTTCATAGATTCCTTCTCCAATTTCAGTATCTCCCATATGATATTTATAATGTACATTTTTATTTCCTGCGTGCAGTACCTTACACTTGTCTCTATTAAATTATATTATATACAATTTTCTCTATTGTCATTTGCCATGTGTCTGCCCAGTTCTGAATCTTGTCTAGATCATTTTGAATGACCTTTGCTGCTACAACAGTGTTTGCCACTCCTCCTACTTTTGTGTCGTCTGCAAATTTAACAACTTTGCTTACTATACCAGAATCTAAATCATTAATGTAGATTAGGAATAGCAGAGGACCTAATACTGATCCCTGTGGTACACCACTGCTTACCACACTCCATTCTGAGGTTTTTCCTCTAATAAGTACTTTCTGTTTTCTACATGTTAACCACTCCCTAATCCATGTACATGTGTTTCCTTGAATCCCAACTGCGTTCAGTTTGAGAATTAATCTTTTGTGCGGGACTTTGTCAAAAGCTTTCTGGAAATCTAAATAAACCATGTCATATGCTTTGCAATTATCCATTATCAATGTTGCATCCTCAAAAAAATCAAGCAAGTTAGTTAGGCACGATCTCCCTTTCCTAAAACCATGTTGACTGTCTCCCAGTACCCTGTTACCATATAGGTAATTTTCCATTTTGGATCTTATTATAGTTTCCATAAGTTTGCATATAATAGAAGTCAGGCTTACTGGTCTGTAGTTACCTGGTTCAGTTTTGTTTCCCTTTTTATGGATCGGTATTACATTTGCAATTTTCTAGTCTGTCGGTACCACCCCTGTGTCAAGAGACTGCTGCATGATCTTGGTTAGCGGTTTGTAAATGAGAAACACTTTAAGGTTTTACTGATTGTACTCCGCATCATATTTTATCGTCTGCTTTCATTAAATTCCACAGGATCCCTTTGCTGTTGTCATTTTTACTGTTAACTCTGCCCAGCACTCACTATACAGTGTGGAGTGAAGTGTTGTGTTTAACAACAGGGGAAGAAAATATTCCCTGAAAGTAATTGGCTCAGCCAATTGTATACCACCCCAGGGAACTCCCGGCTGTGGTTGGTGATGACAGACCAACAGCGACTGCAGTGAAAGCCAACGACCTCCAGGCTATAGCACCCTGTTCTTCTGGCGAGGTGCCTTAGCTGGATGTGCCTCTAGGGAGCCCACTTAAGTTGTTTATTTTAACTGTAATTACAACCTGCTTTTGCTGTATAATGTGTACATAATTTAGGCACGAAACAAGAATTCAGGGACATTTAAGTGTGAGGGGTGAGTGTTTTAAGATTTGTTTATTTAACTTGTAAGCTTTGCTTTTTAACATGTCACAATAATCTTTTTTTGTTAAATCACATTTGCTACAGATCCTGTTAAACTTCCCTGCAGACCCCAGTTTGGGAACTCCTGCTCTATGACACCTACAGGCCTCCTTTGGAATTTTCAAGGGTTCCCCTTTTTTTTTTTTTATTCCTCTGCATTAATTTCAAAATACTGTCAGACAATCGATTGTGTATTTATTTAATTTTCAGGACAAGTTTTAGTTTGTCCCCCATTTTATATACTTCATCTCATATGCATTTGATTTAGCCAATTTAAGTAGTTGTGTGAGGTATAGAAAATACATGTGCGTTCACAGTTTAACATGGAAAGTACATCTGGTTCAAAGTGTAAGGTGCCCTTAGTTGCCTTCCGACGCTCTTCTAGCAAGATTCCACAAAACCATGAAACTCTGCTTGATGGAAGCAGAAAGCTGCTGGACATTGTAGATGACACAATGTGATGCAGTGCTAGAGCATTGTTGTACTGCAGCAGCTGTGGTTTGGCTGGTAGCATTGCAGTTTGAGTGTTTCTTTTACTTTGTTGGAGACCTTTGTGATTTCATCTACAGACTGCTGTTATAAGTAAAAACTGGACTTACTGACACAAATCTAAATCAGGTTGCCTATTGCAACACTGTGATTACTCATCTTAAAAGAAGTTAAAACATAACCCCACCTAAATACCCACTACAGTTGTGAGCCCTGGCACATATTCTCTTAGGAAATGGAATTCAGCCATTTTAACATTTTGGCACCACTTCCCATACTGAATATCTTTCTTTTATTCCTTTAACCAGGATTCAGAAAAGAGTGTTTAGACTTGTTACATTTTATATAAGCGGCATTCTGACATCTAGTACATAGGCAATGTCCCTGTCCCAATAATGTGTATTAGTTTGTTGAATGCAAAAATTAAAAAATGCAATTGTCTGTCTGGACTTTTATACCCGATCATCCACATCCTTACACTCTTGTCATCTATTTCCCCACTCCAGTGTTATCACTACATTTTTTTATATTTGTTATTTCCTGGGAAGCCCTTCCCTTAAAGACTCAATATTTGAGTCTTTTTGCCTACTATGGGATTTCCATGCTTGGAAAAATCTATCCCAGGTATTTTGCGTTCTTCAGGAATCCTGGGTTTCAGCACCAAAGACTGTAGAAAAAATAGACTGGCAAATGTTTAGATCAAAATGCTTATATATTGTAACAGAGCTGTGTCTCTGCTTCTGTAAATAAGTGTAAATATGTGTAAATAGTTTGTGTTGCAGCTTGTGTGCCTGCCTGTTGGTGAGTGTGACTTTAATTGAACTGCTGCAGCTGTTGAGTCCAGGTGAGCATGCTGTTGGGTTGATTGACTGATTGATGGGCAACCACATGGTATAAAAGGAAGCCTGCATCCTTTGTTCAAGGCCTGAGAGACTGGAGAGGATTGAGGAGGTGATGTGTGCTTTTTACTCCAAGGCTGTGTGCTACATACTGCAAGAATGAGTGTAACGACAAGTGTGTCAAGTTCTTTACACTGAGTAGTTAATTTTTTGTTTAAATCTTTTATTTGTATCTGTGTGATAATAAACATGCACCAAACGGTTCTTTAAAACCACATTTCTGCCACCCGTCCTTACAAACACTGTTGACCAGCCTTAACAGCCAGGTCCACTCTATCACAATATAAAGAAAGTAAGGTATACTCTGATACAATCATATAAGAATTGATTTACATGCAAACTTTGACTCAAGTCTCAGTTAAAGCTCAAATGCAAATACGTGCACCAGAAACACAATGTATACACTAGAACAAACCATCTGAAGCAGCCAATCACAAACAGTTTCACTATAAGATATATTCAGTTCAGCTCAATACATTCAGATACTTTGTCCATACAATGATAATGATGGAGACATTCCGACAGAATATCTACAGTTCTGACAAAGATTTCTACTTTTATAGCCAAGTGTACAGCCTACCTCCCTGGGCAAGGTTACTAATGTCTTTGTTGTTTGTTACACATAGTAACAAACACAGAGTTCTGGTGTTTCTGATATTTCCAGATATTTCTAGGACTCACAGCTCAGGATAGAAACTATAAATAGTTTACTGTTTTGAATGGTCATGCATTCTTATCTTAAGGTTACTTTCTCCTTCAAACCTGTTCTGCTAAAACAGGTTCCTTTGTAGTGACAGGGAGGTTCAAACAGTTTAATCTCAGTTTGTTAGAATGACACATATACACATAAACCTAATTCATAAATCCTTGTACCAATACTCCAAATGTATCCCATGCCCTTCAATGGTAGATAGATTTCCTTTCTGTATTCCAGTTAGTTGTTTCCACAAAGGCATGTGTTTGGTGTTGGAATTATTTCAATAACTCATTGGTTCTATATACATTTCTGAATTTTTATGAGGTATTTGTTAATCACCAGTTACAGTTGAAATTCGTACCTCTTGACACTGTAGCTGGATGCGCCCCCCACTATTTCAGGGTTTTTACATATGAGTCGTCTGTGTGCACAGGGCTTGATTGGTGTTGTGACAGACTGATAGATGAAGTGGTTGCAGTCACGCTTAGCTGAGTTGGCCAAAATAAACATGTGAACAAAGATAAAGTAGTAATAAGCAACCCGCAGCTTTCTTCTGAACTCCTGAGCCACAGTTGATTGTACATGCAGCAACAAAAACTGACCAATGGAAGTAAAGGAGCAGCTCATTATACCACAATCATATTTGATGTAAACAAGTCCAAGAATTTGAATGTGGTTAAAATGCTATGATTCTGGAGAACATCCCCTCTTGAATATGTATGTTTAACATGTATAAGAACAGTGGAACAAGCTGAACTCCTAAGACAATGTAAAAGGTGCAGCAGAGGAATTCTCCTGTGGTCTCCGGGAAATTGATCACTGCTAATTCACAGTCTTTAGTTTAAAACCTACAGGAGTATGTTATGTCTTTATTTTCCTATACTATACAAGAACAGTGAAAATGATGATAATGTCAGACTTTCTTTTCAGTTTGGAATTAACCTGGTATTATGTGTTCATACTATATGAAAGAGTGTGTAATGTTGGGAGGATTTCATTCAGTACAGTATATTGCCTAAAGTTTTTTTTTTTTTTTTTTCCTAGGCCATGAAGTTTGGAGACATCATTTCATTCTCTCGTATTGGGTATCCACACCAGGTGGTTTACACTGGGAAAAATGACAAGGGACAAGATATGGTTGTTCATTTTTCAGGTATAGTGATCCTCTATGGCAACTTCAAATGATTAGGAAATGTTGTTATTGGACTTGTTATCTGAGACAAGCCTCTGTCTCATTTAATCTGCTTCTTAAATACTTTTTTTTTTTAACTTTACAAGTATTCTGATGCACTAATTCGTTTGGGATATTATTTTTTATTTTCCATTTTACAGAACATAATGACAGAAAGATACAAAGGAAAACTGTACAAACACAAGAAAAAAACCATAGCAAATTATGTTAGTTGGCAGATATCCAGTATATAGCACATTACAAAATCAATTCATTCATTCATAAATAATACAACAATAAAATAAAAAATATGTTGTACAAAAATGCTACATCTATGCAAAAATTGAGAGACTGAGTACAACTAGGGTTCTGCATTTTCAGAAAGAAAGTGAATCGGCTTAAAATATGTTTCAAGGCACATCACAGGGTGATCAAAAATACAAACCCAAAATGCAGAACCCTAAGTATAACATCCTACATGTCCTATTATAATATGATAATGGTTGTAACCTCTTCAAGATTCCTTCCTCTTAATTAAAATATACTAAGCTATATTCAACATTGCAACATTTCTCGAAGGATGTCCTTCTGTCCTTCCATGCAGTCTAAGGTTGCCATATTTTATAAAATGTTTATCTTATTACTTGTTACTTACTGTAAGTTATTTTTCCAAAGCTACTATTCATTTCAGAAAACCACAGTGACACTGTTAGAGGGGAGTCTAGCTTCCACTTCAGAACTACACATTATTTCTTCAGCTATAGCCAGTGCCAGGTCAATACATTTTATTGCATGTTTAATTGTGTGACGAACTCCAGAAAAAAAAAACCTAGTAAACCGATTTGAGGGTCTACTTAGAAAGGAATATCAGGAATCAGTGGCAAAAGTGTCACAAACCTCCTGCCAGAACTGTACAAGATGAGAGCATTGCCTAGTGGCAGTCTTGAACAAAAAGGTATTGACAGTGTTGACCCAAGGGACTTTTTCAGCCTGAAAAAAGAAACAAGGACCAGGGGTCACAAATGGAGTTTAGACAAAGGGGCATTCAGAACAGAAAATAGGAGGTACTTTTTTACACAGAGAATTGTGAGGGTCTGGAATCAACTCCCCAGTTATGTTGTTGAAGCTGACACCCTGGGATCCTTCAAGAAGCTGCTTGATGAGATTTTGGGATCAATAAGCTACTAACAACCAAACGAGCAAGATGGGCCGAATGGCCTCCTCTCGTTTGTAAACTTTCTTATGTTCTTATGTTCTTATAAAAATGTGCCCTCCTCTACCTCACGTCTAGAACACATGGACAATACATCAGAGTTACATTTATGCAACTTTGACGGCGTTAGATAGGGGGTGCAAGAAGTTGTATTGTGTCGTATTCATCTGCCTTCTAGTTCATGAGGAATGCAGGTTTGGTTTTAGCATTAGTGTATTATAGTATACTTTGGATATAAATTTACAAGATGACTGGTCCTGGTGAAAAAGGGATTCAATCTCTGACATATCAGGCAACATCAGCTGACCTCTTAGTGTTGTTTTAATGAAATTATGCAGCTGTAAAAAGCAAAATAAAAAAAGAAAAGTTTGTTATAGAGTTGAAATGTTTCGCTTAATTGTTCAAAGGACATGCGTATACCATCCTGTCAGTAATGTTCTAAGCAGGTAATCCCCTTCTCATGTCATTATTTAAAAATGTAGTTTTTACAAATCGCTGGAAAAAAGTTGTCCTATATAGGCTTAGGTGACAAAAAAATAAATAAAAAAAGTACCTAAAATGTACCAGAACTGTATTTAATTAATTATTAGGGTTGTTTATTTTTCTCTTACTAGTTCTTGGGTCCCATTTATATATTATATCAGCCAATACATCCTCGTCTAGCCTCAGTAAAAGCTGTTAAAGTCACTCAACTAGAAGAGGAGACAGTATAGTGTCTCGACGTTGCATTAAATTTGTGAAACAGCTTTCTCAATTAAGGGTGCCATGTTGTGGAATACGCTACCGGACTTCATGAAATATACAACAGACTTCATTAATGAGATTTTTTATCAAAACTGAAAAGATGGTTCAAACGGGACCAGCTTTGTGACCTCGTCTAGACACCCTACATTGGTTGATTTTCTTTTATTGTATTTTATTGTCATTTTAGTATTTTTAATTGTATTGTATTGTTGTTTTATTGCTATTAGCACTGTTTGCATATTTAGTTGTTAGTCTGTGGGACTACCCATGCAAACTTGGGTGCGATGCATCGCATGTTTAATCATGAATGTGTTTTATTGCACATGGTCCCAATCAAATAAATAATAATAATAATAATAATAATAATAATAATAATAATAATAATAATAATAATAATAATAATAATAATAAATTCTCAATCTGAAGCCAAGAAGGTAATGAGTCAGCCTGGTACAACATTGATAGAAATCTACTTTGAGCTGCCCAACAGCGCCAGCTTTACATATTTTGCCGCCCCAGGTAATACATGACCATAAAATCACAATAATATAAAAAAAAATTACCAAAATGATTGATGATAAAATATTTTAGTAAGAACAATGTCTTACTGATTATGAAAATATGAAGAACTGTTCTTTTTTCACTTTTCTTTTCATTTGCAACTAATTAGGTTTAAAACAGCCGTGTTTTTTTACATTTTTTTTAAATCAAATTCATACCATAGTTCATCGCAAACTCACAACCAAGTACTGCCAGCGCAATATAAAAATGTGTATTTTCTTTTTAGAAGTCAAACTACAGTACTGACTTTAAGCACAAAATATATGTGGAATTGCTTCACACAGTTCCGGTGTTTGCCACACTTGGAAACCCCTGATGTTAACCATTGACCCTGTGACTGCATAAAAACAAGTTTCTGAATGTGTAGTGTTATGCATGGAAGGCATTAGCCCACACATACCAGCCGATGTGTTAAATATGAAGCGGCGCTATCGATTGTTAGTTTTAACTGTATTGTAAGACATTTTGATCAGGCATCACAGTATAATGCAAGGTGGGAGAATATAGATCTTTTAAATGATGCTGTCCTCTGAATTTTGCTGCCCTAGGCATTTGCCTACTTCTCCTATCAGCTAAAGCCAGCCCTGCTGCCCAATAATATATTTTAAAGTTGAAAAGGCGTAAGCCATCAAAACTGTATGCGAGGGTTAACTTCTCCATACTCACTCTAGGAGATTTATGGTGCCAAATAAAATTGCCTTATTGATTTTTTTTAAGTATTGTAAAAAAAAGTTAAGGGGAAGAGAAACAGATAATGACTGGAACTGGTATAGGAACTGAAGCGGCACATTCATTTTTATGACAATAATTCGACCCAACAATGTAAGGAGTAAGTCCATCCATTTGATGTAATAGCTTCCGCTAGTGGTTCTATTACTAAGGCAAAAAGTAAGGGAGTAAGAGGCGTCGTTCCTCTATATAAGGGGAAGGGCATTCTATTTTGGTTTGTGGAAGTCTTTATAAAGAATGAATCCAGTTAACAAAACTAAGGCCAATATTGCTGAAGTACTTTAACTCTATCGAATGTCTTTTCAGCACCTAGAGCAGTGGTTCTCAACCCTGGGTCTGGGGACCCCCTGTCCTGCAGGTTTTGTTCCAAGGCGCTCTCATTTACTAAATTGAACCCTTAATTGAACTAATCATTTGCTTAACTTGACTTTTTAAATTGTGTAGCTTACAAAAAGCTAGAGAATTCAAGTTCTTTATGCTGTTTAAAGTAATACAAAAGCTCTGATTAGTCATATTAGTTCAATTAAGTAATTGAAAGCAGCTTGGTTGGAACAGACACCAACAGGACAGTGGGTCCCCAGGACTAGGGCTGAGAACCACTGGCCTAGGGAGACAGACATACTGGGTGTTTTCTTGGTGCACTATGTCAAACACCCTTCTAAGGTTATTTACAGAGGATTGATAAGTTATAAAGCCAGTCTGGTCTTGGATTAGTGTGACAAAGTGCCTGCCCCTGTGTGTATTTTCTGTTATATATATGTGGTTTGTTAAATGTTGGTGTATAGTCATTGGTACATGGGATATAAACGGGTCTGTGTAACACGAGTGTTTAAAATGTATATTTGTATTTAGGCACGAGGATTGCACAGCACTTCCCATGCAAGTAAAAAGTAATAATATGTGAGCACGGAGAATTGCATTTTCTGTACTTTTGAATTCATGTTTGCAATAAAGAGTGATTGGCACTCTCTGCTGGACTGGTTTGCTATTTTTTTATTACCTGTATTTTAATAAGCGCAGTGATGCAGTGGTGCCACGGTTCTAGTGGTTTACCTTTGAACCCAAGTAGTTAGCAACAGTTACTATACTGGGGATTTTATTTTAAAATCCATGTAAGTGATGGATCAATAAGGAGATCAGTTCCCTAAGCAGGGGGTAGATCCTTAACAAAGCTGTAAATTGGACATGGTGTTCCAACTAGTCTCCTTTTCCCTCAAAGTCCATCCTCAGTTTCACAGGGTGAAGTAAAGAATATCGAATATTTCTCGAATTCAGAGCTTTCTTCAGCTCATCAAACTCCTTCCAACATCTCGCCAAGTCAGAAACTCATGTCAGAAAAAACATCCGAGCCTTGTTTTTATATAGCACTTTCCCCTTCTCTCTCTAGGCGTAGGATCTTTTGTCTGTTTTGGTATTTCAGGAGTTTCATAATGACAATCCTGGGGTTTTGATCTAGAGCTGGTTTGGGTATCAGAACGTGGTGAGCGCAGTCAGTTATCAGTGGCTCCCCAAAATGTTCATTGCTTATTCATTTCAGTAAAGAATGTGATCGGATCCATCTGGCAATCTCACAATATGAATATTACAGCATGTGCTTCGGTTTTCTAAATCGTCTGTTTTATTTCTTAACATTTAATTTTCTTTTTTAAAGTTTGTATGTTTTTTTCAACTGCGCCTCACTGTCCTCAGTTGTATCGATACGATTCTCGGCCTCTGTTGCAGTTTTTCCCAATCGCTTGAAAGCATTTCTTTAAACTACGGTGTTTCTTATACTGTATAAACAGTAGATAAAGCAATACAACATTGTGTTGCATTTTGCAAAGCTTCAAATATATTTGCAAGATTTAATGAAGTTGCAAAACTTGATTGTCAGTCAACAAAAATTACAATATCAAAGCAAAACAGTTCATTCAAACACAAGAAACTCTGCTACCACGTAGAAACAAACTGGTTACAGTCCTTTCTATAAGTTAAGCACAAATGAAAAGCTTACGTTGTCAATCAGTAAACCAAAGTATATAAAATTCTTAGAACAACAATCACAATGTACACATCGCATAATTTGAAAAATCCAGTTGTAATTCTATTCCCCACTGTCTTGCCTTTTGTTTCTGTCAGGCCACAAGTTCTCATCGACGTCACACAATACATTGTCTCTTGCCATACACCTTGCATGGTGGATCCACCCTTGACAGGCCTCAACTGTGACGTCTCATCTGTGATGTAAGAGTAACCTGCTCTTGGGGATGGTGGTCATAAACCTTCTGTCTCCATGTCGAGAAAAACTCTTCAGTGGGATTCAAGAATGGTGAATATGGTGGAAGCAATAGGATTGCAAATCTAGCATGCGCTTTACACTACTCTTAGACAAGAGCACTGTGATGGAATGGAACATTATCCCGCATTATTATGAATGTGTTATTGAGTTATCCACCACCTCCATCAGGAATCAAATGCTCAAGCAGTTGATCCTGGAAAATCAGTACTCGTGCAGTATTGCATGGGCCTATCGTTGCTCTTTGGCACATTATTGGATGTGGAGACATAGCTGCACACATTGTGATGTTACCATTTCATTGACCAGGGACTTGAATGGTGGCATGATGACCAATCACATTTCATCCATGTCTCCTTCTTTTGGACAGATTTAATCCAGCCTCATCCAAAAAGATATATTCCTGGGGTGCAATACTGGCATCAAGCTCCAGAAGTCTCTAGGGTGATAAAATTGTATTGTATCATATTGCACAGTTGTACATATAAGAACACACCACAGAAAATGACTTGTACAGTACATACTGATACCGCAGCTCCTTCACCCTGTCACTGTTCCTCTCGTATGGCACCCTGTACCCTTGTTTTGTTCTGATGTCATTTCTTATCAGCACACGATCAGTAGTTGCCAAGCTAGCACTCTGAATATTGTGAAATACTTTGTTGCCCTGCATTATGTTTGCCTGAATGTCTTTTAGGCGGATGACATTGTTATCAATGACCTGCTTACAATAGCCGTTTCCTGTTGTTCAGTTAAAATACGTCCACGGCCACCAGAATGAGGTCTTCTATCAACTTTGTACAACAGATACAATGTGTGATTGAATTATGGTATTTACATATTGCATCTTACAGCAGAACTATAAAACTATGCCTATCCTGAAGTACATAACAAATGTACACACTTTGTAAAACCTTACCTGTTCAACCTCCTGTAAATACAGATGATTGACGACACTGTTGAGGTACTGAGATTTGGCTGCACACGCTGCCCAGCCCCTCACATGCTCAGGCCATGTTTGTTGACATGATCAGCTATCGTTGCTCTAATTTGATATATTACTCGCTCTGCGTCCTGCTCTTTGCTGCTGTAATGTCATTCAGTGTATTACTCAGTCTGCGTCCTTCTCTTCGCTGCTCTAATCTCATTTGATATATTACTCGGTCTGCGTCCTGCTCTTTGCTGCTGTAATGTCATTCAATGTATCACTTCGCTGCTCTAATCTCAGTAATGTTGTTGAAGCTGACACCCTGGGATCCTTCAAGAAGCTGCTTGATGAGATTTTGGGATCAATAAGCTACTAACAACCAAATGAGCAAGATGGACCGAATGGCCTCCTCTCGTTTGTAAACTTTCTTATGTTCTTATGTTCTTATATATTACTCTCTCTGCGTCCTGCTCTTCGCTGCTCTAATCTTATATGATATATTACTCTCTATGCGTCCTGCTCTTCGCTGCTCTTATCTTATATGATATATTACTCTCTCTGCGTCCTGCTCTTCGCTGCTGTAATCTCATCTGATGTATTACTCTCTCTGCGTCTTGCTCTTTTGCTCTCTTGGTTGTACTCTTGCTCTCCCTTTCATTTGGGCTCCCCTTCCTTTTGCCCCAGATTGTCCCTTATATCGCTCCATTTCTCAACCTCAACTGAGAGTCTGCCTCTAGCTCCTATTATTTGTAGCTTACAACTGATGTATTAATAAAGAGTTAATTGCAGTAGCATCTGCACATGAAGTGTCAATGGATTCAATTGAAATTAATTGCTTTCAATTACGAGTAACATGCTGTAATGTGAGAACAAAACACACTCATTGAATCATAAGTGTTAAATGTTTTCAAAACAAATAGTTTGCTTTGCATTTTGTGTGAAATGAACAAGAAAATACCAGTGGTTGTGTAAAAGGAGTGAAAGGTTTTGATGGTGAGGTTACTGTGTCTTAAGACTTTAACCACAGTTTCATCCACAGTGAGTTAGCGTTTGGGAAAAACTGTAAATCATAATCCAAAACAAAGTAGTTTTTTAAGCCCTCTATAGCCGATAAAAGCTGTGTTGTTTTCGAGTTTAATTGCTCTTGCCCTTGCTCTGCCTTGATTTCTTTTAGGACAGGTGATGTGCTTTCTTCTTTCGGCTCCTCAGCTGTCATATTTTCTGGAGTGCTGGAGGTGTGAGAAGAATATTCCCCAGAGTTTGAGTCCTACTTGCTTTGTTGGCGTAGATTTTTTATTGTTTCTGTTTTCCCGCCGACATGCTGCAAGCATCAAGCAAAAGGTCCCCGTACTGTTTATAATTTGGTGTTGGACACAAAAAGAAGGTATAAAGCCGGGATGGTAGCAGAGAGCTTCTTACAAAAGCTTCTGTGAGATGCATTTGTAAGGAGCCTACCTGGTAGGTCCTGATTAAAAACATGGTTTAAAAAAAAAAAATCTCGTTTTTTTTTCCCCCACTTGGGGTCGCTCATCGAGGAGTAATTACATAGCATATTAAGTAGAATGGCTTTAATTTAATTTATTATATATTATATAAAACAGCTTTGATGTGACACTGGCTTATAGTGCGAAACATCTCGACCTAAACATCCATGCATAACTTTTCTTTTCAATGTAGATTGATAATAAAATGTTTACCTTGATATTAGCTTTGAAATAATACATCCTAATTTTTCTATGTCATGTTTTGTTAATGTAACAGTACAGGGCATTGCTTCTGATGTGGTCATATGACCAATGTAATTTATCACGTATGTTGAGAAAGAGTTGAAAACTTTTATTTATTTATTTTTGTCCAGGGAAAAAAAAAAGATGATGACAGCAACCGGAGGCTAAAATAAACATTTTGATCAGGAACCACTTTTTTTTATGTAGCCTACAACTAACTGTGTGTATGTGAAACCCTGTAGAATATAGAAAATGTGCACGTACTGTTGGTATTTTTGAATACAGGACACAGCGTAAAGGTTTTTACATTTTCCAGCAAATATTAGCATTACAGCCTAAATGTGATGCAGGTATCACGTTTTATGAAAAAACTGCTTTTTGTTTGCAAAGTAAACCAAAGAAACAACACCTGTATACGATCTGCCAGGTTGTATCTGAAAAGGAAAATGTAAAAACAGGTGAGTCACAAATTCATAAAATACCTGTAGCACAGGGAATAACCAAAGGCTGGGCAGAGAAGAGGTTAATGCAAAATACATAAGTTTCAGTAGCCTACATTAACGTCCACTGTACTTGTATGTACCACATGTCTTCACCAGAGCTGTGAACATACAATCACATGAAAAAAAAAAGTTTGTCTTTGACAGTTAAATATTTCCTTTAGGTCAACCAACACGTAGAGCAGGTGCCACTGTGAAGGAAGGTCTCCTCATGTGTATTGCAACCAAAGATTACAAAGTAGAGAATAGAGTGGATAAAAATAGCAAAGTACAATCTGAAAAAGAGATGAGAGCAACTGTTGATGGCCTTCTGAAGAGTGGCACTGGACATTATAACCTTTCCAAAAACAACTACGAGTGCCTAGCCTCAATTATTCGCTACGGGAAACCCATCTCACCTCAGGTAATTTAAAATCTTATTATATATTATTCAGTATACAAACAGAGCCTTCTTTTTACGAGCGGATACAGACCTGAATTCAGTCACAGGCTACTAAACAACAATACTTTTATTTATTTATTTTCCTCATGAAATTACTTATATTTCTCACGGACAGAAGAATCGGGCAGAATATTCCCAGATATTGAATGAGCAAGCTGTGCCAGGGGGGTAAATTGGGCAATAAAGACATGCCCCTTGTGTGCATTTTACCCACGTAGTACATGCTGAAACATAATCACTTCCTCCCATTTGAGCTTTAGAACATTGTATGTCGTCACTTAGAGCCAAACTACACCACCTGGTAGAGAAACTATGGGCACACTGTTTCGTTAAAGCAGGGGTTTCTAACCCCGATCCTGGAGAGCCCCTATCCAGCAGGTTTTATAGGTGGCTTTACTTCATCAGTGGCTAAAGATCTGGAACACCTGTTAATCTTGACTAATTAAGCCAATAATTGGTTCACTTAAGTAGCAGAGATTGGTTGAAACAAAAACCAGCAGCCACAGTAGCTCTCCAGGATCAGGGTTGGAGACCCCTGCATTGTGAGTATGTGCAAGTATGTAAATGAAAGATACTTCCAAACACCTGTTTTCATTTTCTCTTCAGGTTCGTAAATCTAGATCCACACCACAGGCATTAACCAAGAGAGACAACACAGGTAAGTCACATATAAATGCTGTATTTTTATTTTAAATATAAGTATTGCAATTGTGGCTGGTATGCAGCCTGTCCTTCTGCATTACCATCTTTTAAAATTAAAAAAAACAAAACAAAAAAAAAAAAAAAAAAACCCAACAATATTACAATTTTCCAGTGGAAAAGACAAAGGAAAAACAAAACAAGAACATCCACAGAAAAATCCAATACTCTGAAAATCACTAAAATCCACAGGAAAAGTTCAAAAAAAAAATTGTCAATGCACCACAGTAAAAAAAAATTAAAAAGTATTTAAACACTGCAAAATGTTTTTTTTTTTTTTTTTTTAAATCGAAAAGTGACACGTAGAAAAAAAAAAAATACACAATCCAGCAACAAGAAGATCTTTCCAATCAGAGTGCTCCTTTCTCGTTAGATTATCCAGTTCAAATTCTTTTAAAAACATTTCAACAGCACACACGCTTCCCTGTTTACTTCTTACCCCGTTCTTCTCTTTGTTTCTGATGCTTTATTTCGTTGTTCTACGCACTGCCTTGGTTCATTGGTGTTTCTGTATTCTGTCTGTACAATATTTACTCCATATTACATATATACATATATTACTCTATATAATAGAATCTGTTCATTTTCCCCATTCAGTCCCGGTACTTAATTGAGAACATGTTAGCAATGAGCACATTCTTCTGCACTGGGATTCCTGTTGGGGACGTGACAAACGATTAGTGCTCAAATCAAAATAAATCAATAAAGAAAAACATGTGGACAGTAAATTGCAAAATCAACCATTGTGCTTTGTGAAGAAAAAAAAGGAATATATTTATATATAGAAAATAAAGTTTATAGTTTAAGTGATCAGAAAAAGAAAAAAAGTCAAACAGTGATTTGTCACCTGGTGACATGTATGCATGTTCAATGGCAAAAACTGTAAAGTAAAGATAAAGTTGTTTTTGTGTCTGTGTGTATGTTTTACATATTCCCATATGTTAATGTTTAACTGTTTAAGTAAGGTATGTGTATTGTTTTTTGACATCCTGACCACTTTTTTACACTATTAAATTGCAATGCACTGTGCCCTATTTCCAAGATGGTCAGGATGAAAAATATAATAATAATAATAATAATAATAATAATAATAATAATAATAATAATAATAATAAAAAAAGACACAAACCTTACCTAAACAGTTGTAGCATCGTATTGGAACATGTAACACACAAACAGCAACTTAATGTCCCCTTTAAGATTTCCCCTTAAAAGTCCACAAGGTTAGGAAATTGCAAGGTAAGGTAGCCACGCAACCTTGACTCTGCGCCCTTTTTGGAGTTTTTGTTATTATTTATTCTCCAAAAGCATTTTTGTAACTCATTTGTTGTGTAATGAGACTCAGTTCTCCCTATGTTCTTTCTGTGCTCTACCTGTGTTCTCCCTGTGTTCTCCCTGTGTTCTTCCTGTGCTCTCCCTGTGCTCTCCCTGTGTTCACATGGGTTTCCTCTGGGTGCTCCAGTTTCCTCCTACAGTCCAAATACACTTGGTTGATTGGTGTCTCTAAACTGTCCTGTTTGGTTGTTAGTTTCCCTGTGATGGACTGATGTCCCGAACAGGGTGTAGTCCTGCCTTGTGCCTTGTGTGTGTCTACTGGGTTAGGCTCTGGCTCCTCTGGACCCTCTAGGACAGGGATGGGCTATCCTGGTCCAATTAAGTAAGTTTAGGGCAAAGTTAGAACAGAAGCCAGGAGGGACACCGACCCTCCAGGACCAAGATAAAGCACTTACAGATAATGGATGAATGAAAACAAATAATTTAAAACTATCATAATAAATGCATAAATGCTGTAAAACAAATTATATGGCACCCTCTAAATATGAACTATGGTTTTTGTTATATATATATATGTGTGTGTGTGTGTGTGTGTGTGTGTGTGTGTGTGTGTGTGTCCTGCATATGCAACATCAGCTTCTAATGACCCTTTATTGGTCTTTTCTCTTTTGTGCAGGCAGATCGTGTGGTTGCCAAGGTGAAAGAAACTCAACATAGCCTTAACAATGAAATTGCAGATAACTTTGGTCCATCTTCCTTCTCTGCAACCACTATGACATTGAAATGAATTTCTTTAATTTGCATCATGAAGAGAAACATAATCAAATATCATTTGCTTGTAGTGAATGTTTCTTTGTTTTTCCAATCACATTAAAGTTCATTTGGCTGCATTGCGTCTTGATTTGTTTCTGTATACATGTTCCTGTAGTCCTATTGAGAGGTTGTTAGATGTTAGGGGGCATTCACACGTGGCTGATATTCCGTTTCCCGGTACGGTCCGTTTGAGTTCGGAAAGTTTGCCCTGAAGTGTGAAAGCTCCAAACGTTCCCGGGAACGATTAAAACGAACCGTCCCGAGCGCACATGAAGGAGCTGGTCTCGGCACGCTGCATCCGTTCTGGGGGCAGTTCGCTTATTTTTGTTTCAGTGTGAAAGAAAAATGTTGTCAGTTCAGTTGCGAACATCAAGTGTAACAAAGCGTCAGTCATATTCAGTTATATCTGATATAACTCAGTTGGAACTAAAACCAGAAGAATTTGAGGACCAATTGTATACAGTAGTATTATTACCATCAATTGTATACAGTAGTATTATTACCATCATTGTAGCATACCTTGAAATTGAAGATGGAGATGAAGAAAAGCATTCCTTTGCCTCTTCTACAGCTGTGTACTTATGCTTTAGCTAACTGTGATGTCGGATGGTAAACCTTAAAAGTTAATCTTTAATTTATACCACACCACATTTAAAACAATCGAGAATTAAGAATATTTAACTATGTCATATATGTTATATTAGTCGGGCCTATATAATAAACAAATGATAACTTGAGATTTGTTTTCGTAGCAGTGCCAGTACCTGAGAGACTACAAACTCCGGGTGAGATTTTGTGCAAACAACAGATCCCACAAGAAGATAGACTGAACACGAAGTAGGCTATAAAAATAATACAAGTCCATTGCAGGAGCAAAAAAAGATATTCCCTAGTGGCGACCACAATCCAGTCGTTTACATTACATATCGTATCAAACTGTACCAAGTTTTGTTTTATTTGCTATAGCTGGTTTTTTGTATTCTCAGTACAATTGCAGATGTGTAATGTGAAAGCGAAGTGTTCTCGGAACACTTGAAAAGATGGAAGTGAACTCAGTACATTTCCAAGTGTACTCAGCACATATCCAGTGTGAAAGAGAAACGATCCGAGGAGGTTTCCCCTGAAAGGCACTAAGACACTAGGTAAGCATACCATCCTTGGTGTTCCCAGTGTGAAAAGGGGGTTAGAGGGTGTGAAATAAAAACTAAATAAATAAAAATACAATAAAAAGACTCACGTGTATTGTAATAACAGTACTGCACATTTTTTCTAACAATGCTACTTGGAAACTGCAAACTGGAACACTAGCT
This sequence comes from Polyodon spathula, assembly GCF_017654505.1. Lineage (NCBI taxonomy): Eukaryota > Metazoa > Chordata > Actinopteri > Acipenseriformes > Polyodontidae > Polyodon > Polyodon spathula. Next base: position 655,338 of record NC_054568.1, on the reverse strand, counting down.
GGACTGGAGTTACAACATCACAGAAGGGTTTAGATCACCAGCAGCAACCTAAACCAGTGGTTTGAAAATTGCGGTCCGCAAGCGTCGTCAAACCAACCTGAACAACCTGGAGCAAATCTGCCAAGAAGAATACATGACAGGTTCACAACTGGTACACACTGGCAGTCAATGTCTTTATGATGATGTGATTCAACAAACCACAACACCTTCATTTCTCTCTAGTAATGCATTAATCTGTACCTCTGAGCCACTGATTTAAAAAAAAAAAAAAAAACAGGAGTCAAAGCCTGTCTATTAAATTACAGTGAGAACCTCTCATAAACAACACTTGAAGGTTCAATGAGAAACCTAAGCAGTTTCGTGATGTGGTGTCACAAATACCATATTATATATATATATAATATATATATAGTATATATAATATATATATATTATATAATATATATATATACATATACACATACACACACACACAGTGGCTTGCAAAAGTATTCAGACCCCTGACCAATTCTCTCATATTACTGAATTACAAATGGTACATTGAAATTTCATTCTGTTTGATATTTTATTTTAAAACACTGAAACTCAGAATCAATTACTGTAAGGTGACATTGGTTTTATGTTGGGAAATATTTTTAAGAAAAACAAAAAACTGAAATATCTTGCTTGCATAAGTATTCAACCCCTGTGCTGTGGAAGCTCCCAGTTTGCACCGATGAAAGAAATTGCCCTAACGAGGACACAATTACCTTACCATTGGCCTCCACCTGTGAACCATTAAAGTTGCTGTCACATTTTCTGGATAAAAACCCCACTGTTGAAGGATCATTGGTAAGGCTGTGAATCTGAAGGAAAACGAAGACCAAAGAGCATTCTACAGAAGTTAGAGATAAAGTAATACAAATGCATAGATTAGGGAAAGGGTACAAAATAATATCCAAGTGTTTGGATATCCCAGTGAGCTCAGTTGGATCAATAAACAGGAAGTGGAAGCTGCATCACACCACCCAGACACTGCCAAGAAAAGGCCATCCCTCAAAACTCAGCGCTCAAACAAGAAGGAGACTTGTGAGAGAAGCCACAGAGAGGCCAACAATCACTTTGAAGGAGCTACAGAGTTCAGTGGCTGGGAGTGGAGTAATGGTGCACCAGTCAACCATATCAAGAGCTCTGCATAACACTGGCCTGTATGGGAGGGTGGCAAGAAAGAAGCCATTACTCAAAAAGTACCATCTGAAAGCATGTCTGGAGTTTGCCAGAAAGCATGAGAGTGACCCAGCTGCGATGTGGGAAAAGGTTTTGTGGTAAGATGAGAGCAAGATTGAGCTTTTTGGCCAAAACTCAAAGCGCTATGTGTGGCGCAAACCTAACACTGTCCATGCCTCAAGACACACCATCCCTACAGTGAAGTATGATGGTGGCAGCATCATGCTGTGGGGATGCTTCTCATCAGCAGGGACTGGGCATCTTGTTACAATAGAAGGAAGAATGGATGGAGCAAAATACAGGAAAATACTGCAAGAAATCTGCTTCAGTCTGCTAAAAAACTGAAGCTTGGGAGGAAATTCACTTTCAGCAGGACAATGATCCCAAGCACAAGGCCAAAGCAACATTGGAGTGGCTCAAGAACAAAAAGTTAACTGTCCTACAGTGGCCCAGTCAAAGTCCTGATCTCAATCCCATTGAGAATCTGTGGCACTATTTGAAAATTGCGGTCCGCAAGCGTCGTCAAACCAACCTGAACAACCTGGAGCAAATCTGCCAAGAAGAATGAGCCAAAATCACTCCGATAATGTGTGCAAAGCTGGTATATACTTACCCCGAAAGACTTAAAGCTGTTATTGCATCAAAAGGTGGCTCTACCAAATGTTAATGTGTGGGGGTTGAATTCTTATGCAAGCAAGATATTCCAGTTTTTTACTTTTCTTAAAAATATTTCCCAACATAAAACCAATGTCACCTTACAATAATTGATTTTGAGTTTAAGTGTTTTAAAAAAAAATATCGAACAGAACGAAATGTCAATGTACCATTTGTAATTCAGTAATATGAGAGAATTAGTCAGGGGTCTGAATACTTTTGCAAGCCACTGTATATACATAAAAACAAAAATCCGAGCAAGACATATTTTATTTCAGCTACCACCACAGTAGGGGCAGGCAACCAAGATCCTGGACAGCCAGCGGCTCCCCAAGGCCAGGGCCACCAACCCCTGCACCAGCAGCAAAGCAATTAAAAAAAAGAGAGAGCAGATTATGCTGTGTTAAAACAGAGAGTAGTGCAATCAATAACACACTGCTGACAGACCTGTAAAATGAATCGTACTCACTATCCATCCATTAAAATCACAAAAAAAAATCACAAGTATAGCAAATACACAGATCCCATTGCCAATCCACAATATACATATATATCAAATATGCACTACAGAAAACTTAAAAATAATACAAATTTGCAGCCTCTAGCCAGTAAAGTATTTCCATTCTGTCCCAATCTGCCAGTCTAGCGGTTCTCCCACAAAATGATGTTTAATAATCCTGCAGCGATAGAGAAAAAAAAAAAAAAAAAAAAAAAAACAGTTCCTTAGCCTGGGTGTGGGAGGAATTTACTAAAAACTAATTTTCCAATTCTAATTGTTCCAGTCAAATGCCAAATGAAAAAAACTATCCACAACCTGTACTACAAATAGACTGTCTGAGTGATAGTATACTACGAATGATCTTTTCATAAGAACATAAGAACATAAGAAAGTTTACAAACGAGATAAGGCCATTCGGCCCATTTTGCTCGTTTGGTTGTTAGTAGCTTATTGATCCCAAAATCTCATCAAGCAGCTTCTTGAAGGATCCCAGGGTGTCAGCTTCAACAACATTACTGGGGAGTTGATTCCAGACCCTCACAATTCTCTGTGTCAAAAAGTGCCTCCTATTTTCTGTTCTGAATGCCCCTTTGTCTAAACTCCATTTGTGACCCCTGGTCCTTGTTTCTTTTTTCAGGCTGAAAAAGTCCCTTGGGTCGACACTGTCAATACCTTTTAGAATTTTGAATGCTTGAATTAGGTCGCCACATAGTCTTCTTTGTTCAAGACTGAACAGATTCAATTCTTTTAGCCTGTCTGCATATGACATGCCTTTTAAGCCCGGAATAATTCTGGTCGCTCTTCTTTGCACTCTTTCTAGAGCAGCAATATCTTTTTTATAGCGAGGTGACCAGAACTGCACACAATATTCAAAATGAGGTCTTACTAGTGCATTGTACAGTTTTAACATTACTTCCCTTGATTTAAATTCAACACTTTTCACAATGTATTCGAGCATCTTGTTAGCCTTTTTTATAGCTTCCCCACATTGTCTAGATGAAGACATTTCTGAGTCAACAAAAACTCCTAGGTCTTTTTCATAGATTCCTTCTCCAATTTCAGTATCTCCCATATGATATTTATAATGCACATTTTTATTTCCTGCATGCAGTACCTTACACTTTTCTCTATTAAATGTCATTTGCCATGTGTCTGCCCAGTTCTGAATCTTGTCTAGATCATTTTGAATGACCTTTGCTGCTGCAACAGTGTTTGCCACTCCTCCTATTTTTGTGTCGTCTGCAAATTTAACAAGTTTGCTTACTATACCAGAATCTAAATCATTAATGTAGATTAGGAATAGCAGAGGACCTAATACTGATCCCTGTGGTACACCGCTGGTTACCACACTCCATTCTGAGGTTTCTCCTCTAATCAGTACTTTCTGTTTTCTACATGTTAACCACTCCCTAATCCATGTACATGTGTTTCCTTGAATCCCAACTGCGTTCAGTTTGAGAATTAATCTTTTGTGCAGGACTTTGTCAAAAGCTTTCTGGAAATCTAAATAAACCATGCCATATGCTTTGCAATTATCCATTATCGATGTTGCAACCTCAAAAAAAATCAAGCAAGTTAGTTAGGCACGATCTCCCTTTCCTAAAACCATGTTGACTGTCTCCCAGTACCCTGTTACCATATAGGTAATTTTCCATTTTGGATCTTATTATAGTTTCCATAAGTTTGCATATAATAGAAGTCAGGCTTACTGGTCTGTAGTTACCTGGTTCAGTTTTGTTTCCCTTTTTGTGGATCGGTATTACGTTTGCAATTTTCCAGTCTGTCGGTACCACCCCTGTGTCAAGAGACTGCTGCATGATCTTGGTTAGCGGTTTGTAAATTACTTCTTTCATTTCTTTGAGTACTACTGGGAGGATCTCATCCGGCCCAGGGGATTTGTTTATTTTAAGAGCTCCTAGTCCCTTTAACACTTCTGCCTCAGTTATGCTAAAGTTATTTAAAACTGGATAGGAACTGGATGACATGTGGGGCATGTTGTCTGTATCTTCCTTTGTAAAAACTTGTGAAAAGTAATCATTTAACATATTTGCTATTTTTTTTTCTTCCTCTACGATTTTGCCATTTGTATCTCTTAAACATTTAATCTCCTCTTTGAATGTTCTCTTGCTGTTGTAATATTGGAAAAACATTTTGGAATTGGTTTTAGCTCCCTTAGCAATGTTCATTTCTATTTCTCTCTTGGCCTTTCTAACTTCCTTTTTGACTTGCATTTGCAGTTCTGTGTACTCTTTCTGTGTACTTTTTTTTTGGTCCTTTTTTAATGCTCTGTAAAGTGCCTTTTTTCGCTGAATATTTTTTTTAATTGATCTATTAAAACCATTTTGGCAATTTAGTTTTACATTTAGATTTGTCTACTTTAGGGATATAATTGTTTTGCGCCTCTAGTACTACATTTTTGAAGAACAACCATCCTTCTTCTGTGGGTGTTTTCTCTATTTTACTCCAATCTACTTCTGTTAGTCTCTGTTTCATGCCTTCATAGTTTGCTTTTCTAAAATTGTAAACCTTAGCTTTAGTCTTTACTTTTGAGGATTTAAAAAACACTTCAAATGAGACCATGTTGTGGTCTGAGTTTGCCAGTGGTTCTCTGACCTCTGTTTTAGTTATTCTATCTTCGTTATTTGAAAAGACTAAATCAAGGCATGCCTCCCCTCTAGTGGGTGCCTTCACAAATTGTGTTAGGAAGCAGTCATTTGTCATTTCCACCATTTCTATTTCATCCTTCGCGCTACCCACCGGGTTTTCCCATTTTATTTGGGGGAAGTTGAAATCCCCCATTAGTATGGCTTCTCCTTTGCTACACACATTTCTAATGTCATTGTATAACAGATTATTTTGCTCACCGTCTGAATCTGGCGGTCTATAGCATGCTCCTATTATTATGCCTTTTGAATTTTTGTCTGTTATTCTGACCCATATTGATTCGGTTTTATTTTCTTTGTCCAGGTTTAACACCTGGGCTTCAAGACTGTTTCTTATGTATAGCGCTACCCCTCCTCCTCTTCTGTCCTGCCTGTCTTTCCTATACAGTGTATACCCACAAATATTATATTCGTCCCCATCACTCTCAGATAACCACGTTTCTGTAACACCTATCACATCATAGTTACCTGTTAGTGCAGTAGCTTCAAGTTCTAGAATTTTGTTTCTGATACTTCTAGCATTTAGATAAATACATTTAATGGTTGTCTTACCTGAGTTGTTGTTCTTGTTTTGATGCGGTCTCCCTTCTGTTTTTTTGTTGATTTCTCCCCCCTTCCTTTCTAGTTTAAATGCTTCTGAACCTGCTCGAGGATCTTTTCTCCAAGTAGACTAGTTCCCTTGTTATTTAAATGCAGTCCATCCCGTCTATACAGATAGTCCTCGTTGTAGAAAGTGGTCCAATGATCAAGATAGGTGAAGCCTTCCCGTGTGCACCACGTCTTCAACCATTGGTTTTGATTAATTATTTCCAGCTGTCCATATGGTCCTTTGCAAGGTGCCGGTAGTATACCAGAAAATACCACAGTTTTGGTTTTCTCTTTTAATTTCCTTCCTAGCTCTCTGAATTTGTTTTGCAGGGATTTTGGTCTGTCTCTTCCAATGTTGTTTGTACCGATGTGGACGACTACTACCGGGTCATCTCCTGTTCGTTCTAGGAGCCTGTCCACATTCTCAGTGATGTGCTTGACCGAGGCTCCCGGAAGGCAGCACACTGTTGTAGTAAGGGGGTCCAAACTGCGAATTGAACTTGCTGTGTTTCTCAATATGGAGTCCCCAACAATCATGACCTCCCTTCTTTTTACTGTCTTGTCACCACTGTCAATAGGGTCCTGGATGTTGTTCCTTTCATTCTCTTGTTGTTGGTTCTGCTCATCACAATTCTGAAGTGACTCAAATCTGTTGGTTGTTTTGATTTCTGGTGGTGTTTGACGAAGTTTCTTTTTTTCCCTGCTTCTGCCTACCTGAACCCAGCTGTTCTGACCTTCTATCTCCCTGGTGGCTTTCAGTCTGTTAGGGGTGATGCAGACTTCCATGAATTGTGGGTGTGCCAGTTCCTCAAGATCCTGTTGCTGTCTCACTTCTTCCAGCTCCATTTCTAGCATGCTTACTAGTTTATGCAAATCCTGGATCGCGCGGCACTTTACGCACACTTGGTTTAGCTCCGCTGGGTTTTCTCGGATTTCCCACATCAAGCAGGTGTCACAGATTACAGGCTTGAAGACCATGTTGAGGGTTTTTTTTTTTTGAAGTTTAGTTTCTTCTGCAGCCGTCAACCTGCTTTCAAACTGCTTCGAAACTGCTCTGTACTTTTCCACGCCTGTACTTCTCCCACTCGCTGTCGCTTCCACTCGCTGTCGCTGGGAAGACTGCCTCGTTTAACTGCGTTGTTCTGCTGTGCTGTCGGCTCCTCCCCTCGCCCGTGTCTCAAAACGGCGCTGAATTTGAATCAGCTGCTCCGAGTTTCAGCTTGTTTGTTATCAGAAAAACACACGCGGCTGTGTTTCCCCAATGTCCTCTGTTTTCTGATTAAAGCAATTCAAGATGCAATTTCTCCTTTCTGCTTCGAAACTGCTCTGTACTTTTCCACGCCTGTACTTCTCCCACTCGCTGTCGCTTCCACTCGCTGTCGCTGGGAAGACTGCCTCGTTTAACTGCGTTGTTCTGCTGTGTGTCTGCTGTATTTTAAGGTACAGTGTAATGTCCTCTAGCCTCCTGCCTCACAATGACCCTAACACATACAGTAAGAATGGTCTTACCCATCACGGGTTACTTCTCAAATACATTTAGTTTTTTTAATCAATTACACAAGCTAGCTTTTCTAAAGAAAATTCAGAAATGTATTATGTACGCTTCCACTGGGGGAAGAAATAGTCCCTGAAGACTACTACTTACAGAATAATTGCAATATTAAACTATATATATATATATATATATATAATATATATATATATAATATATATATATATATATATATACATAGTGCACATACACCCTATTACTTCAATTTGGCCCCGCCCTCGTATTAAAGACGCTGCAGTCATATATTCGCTTTATAACAGAGGCCGCCTCGAATAAATGCCACTATCAATAAAGAAACATTAAGGGATTTTTGTCTGCCTCTACTAAACAAAAACACACACAGTAAACAAACAAACGCACAACACTGACTATGTACATGTACGCCCCCGAAGAGACAGGAGCCTCAATCTAGCACGTAAATTATAAACTAATGTACACACACACACACACACACACACAGTAAGCACATTTTATTTTATGGTAGCACAGTTCTGAAAGAAAATGCAAGATACACTACATACAGAAAGGCAGTCCTTATGAAGTTCTTATAGGTGGCTTTGTTGTTTTGTTTTTAGTTCAGTTGCAATTTCCATACTCAATCCCGTACAAACAAAAACAATGCGCTTACCACCTATGAGAAGATTTAATTTCAGTTTCTCTTGCAGAAAAATGACAAACAAGCAAGTTACAGTGAGAAAAAAATAATCGAGCAGGATATATTGGGTTTTTACAGAAATCAAGCTGATATTCTGAGGTAATTTTTACCGAAAAACATGTACGTCACTGTGATGAGTCAAAGGGGTTTCGGTCTGTGATTCAGCCTCCCGACAGTAGGTGGCATCAAACCAACTCGGGACTTCCCTTACCAAGATCTCGTGACCATGGCAAAAGTCATCTTTTTGAGGGGCGGCACCTTGGTGAGGGGCGGAAGTACGAGTATGTAACTTCCAGCCACTGGAGTCAAGTGAAGGATAAGGACACGTGTCAGTTGGGGATTGGTGTTCCACTGACTACAGAGGCGGGACATTACATACTAAAGGGAACGTACTACTGTGTTCGGGGTTGGTCCGAAAGTAAAAGTAGGAGGAGTCACGGGTGAAGGGAGAGACTGGTTTTGTGCAGCGGGTTTTTTTTGAAATACTAACATTTCTTTTGTCTTTTTTTTGTTTATGTATGGTCACCACGAAGACAAATTAAAGACGAGTCATCACGGTTTGTTTTGGATTTCACCCCTGCACTCCTTCCCTCACACCATTTTGTTTTTTTTTTGTTATTTAATCCTTTTGTTGTGTATAGAAAATAAAAATAAATTATTTTATTTCTGTACACATAAATTACTGTCTGGACATTCCATTTAATACACTCTCGCCTCACACGTGGTGTCAGAAGTGGGATTGGATCCAGCTACAGTTTTGACAATGTTTAGGGAGCAGGAGGAGAAGCGAGAGGAGAGAGAGACACGGCACCTGGAACAGCTCGCCCAGTTCTTGGGACAGCTGGTAGAAAAACTATCAATATCAACATCAGAGAGAGCGGTTGCCCGGATGTTTGCAGCTCAGCCTAATCTTCAGAAGATGACCTCGGAAGATGATCCCGAGGCTTTCTTGATTACTTTTGAGAGAGTGGCAGAGGCTGCAGAGTGGCCTAGGGAACACTGGGCCATGAAATTGGCACCCTGCCTGACAGGGGAAGCTCAGGCAGCGTATCGAGCCCTGACGGCCACGAATGCAGGGGACTATGTTAAAGTTAAAGAAGCCATTCTCTCACGCCTCGGGATCACGGAGGAAACATACCGGCGCCGTTTTCGGGAATACCAGCTGTCCAAGGGGATGCGGCCCCGGGTTGCGGGACAATATCTTTTAGATCAGTGCACCCGGTGGCTGCGGCCAGAAGAACATACACCCCAAGAACTGGTGCAGAAAATAGTTATAGAACAGTTTGCGTCTATACTACCGCCAGGGAATCGAGAGTGGATTAAGAGGAATAGACCTACCACTCTCGAGGATGCCCTCCTCCTGGCGGAGGCCTACGAAGACGCAAACGAAGGTGCCGGGTCAGACCCCACTCCTGCCCCTAAACTAACTCGGACCAACCAACCAATGAAGCCCAGAGGGGGTAACCGGACCTTCAGACCATGGAGGTCAAGGTTAGCCCCATCCTGGGCGAGAGAGAATCCCCCTAACCTGCCGGTCGCGGACTCGCAGGACAGATTAACTCCGTTGATGCCTCCTAACCAAGTGTGCTACCAATGTAATGAGCCTGGACACATTGCCAGGAATTGTCCAGTAATAAAGGTGGACCTGGCGACAAGATCCTGGTCAGCAGTAACAGGTAGGAACACTGGGGAATGTCGGGAGGGCCCTTATCAGTTAAGAGTACAGGTCGGGGGAAAGAGTACTTACGCATTTGCGGACTCTGGGTGTGCACAAACATTGATTCGGCAAGCTCTCTTGGATGGGGTAGCCTGGGAGCCACAGGGTAAAGTGGCTATCTCCTGTATTCATGGAGAAACTCGGGTTTATCCCACCACTAAAGTTAGACTTATTGTAGGTGATTATTCAGCTTGCGTTAAAGTGGCTGTAGCGCAATGTTTACCATACCCTGTTCTCCTGGGAAGAGACTGGCCGTTTTTTGATCGTATTTTAGGTCGGGAAATGGTCTTAGTTTCTACCAGGGGACAATTAAAGCAACAGGAGAAAACAATTGGCGAGATTTTTCCGTTGCAATCCGACCTGTTTAACCCTAAAATCCGCCCAAGAAAAACAAAAAGAGAGCGTCGGGTGGAAAAATATGAGGGAACTCTGAGACGACAAGGGGAGGGGTCTGACACAAAAGTAAACCAATCGCTGAAACGGCAAGGAAAGGGAGTAGGTATTCAGTGTAACCGGGGCTGCGAGGTTACTGAGGTGGAAGGTCATGTAATAAAAGACACTCCTCTCTGTGTACCTAACCATTGGGACCGAGATATTGACTTGGGATATGAACAACAAAATGATCCCACGTTACAGTATGCTTGGAAACGGGTTAGATATATCGAGGGGAAGGATATGCAGGAAGGACAACCGGTGGTATTTCCGCATTTTTCTGTATCTGGGCACTTATTATATAGAATAACCCGGGCTCCCGGGACGGGACAGCTCGTAAAACAGTTATTGGTTCCTAGGCCTTTTCAGTCAGAAGTCATGAGATTGGCGCATGACATTCCATTTTCAGGTCATTTGGGAACTGAAAAGACTCAGGAACGAATTCTGGCCCGGTTTTTTTGGCCTGGGGTTTATGGTCTGGTGCGGAAGTATGTATCGGAGTGTCCTGAATGTCAATTAGCTGCCCCTAAGTCAGTTCGCCCCGCACCTCTGGTTCCACTTCCAATTATTGGGGTACCGTTTGAAAGGATTGGTGTAGATTTAGTAGGCCCTCTGGAGGGAACAGAGTCAGGATATCGGTATATTTTAGTAGTAGTGGACTACGCAACGAGATATCCAGAAGCTGTTCCCTTACGCTCTATGAATGCAATAGCTGTAGCGAATGAATTGGTAAAAATATTCTCTAGGGTGGGAATCCCGAAAGAAATTCTCACTGATCAGGGCACTAATTTTATGTCAGACTGTATTCAGCAACTATATAAATTATTGAAAATTCGTTCAATTAGAACCTCAGTTTTTCATCCACAAACGGATGGGCTTGTTGAACGATTTAATCAGACTTTGAAAAATATGTTGCGCCGCTTTGTAGATCAAGAAAAACGCAATTGGGCTAAACTGCTTCCCTACTTGCTCTTTGCAGTTCGCGAGGTACCACAATCCTCAACGGGGTTTTCCCCGTTTGAGCTCTTGTACGGTCGGCAGCCGCGGGGTATCTTGGATCTCATAAGAGAAGGCTGGGAAGAACAGTCAAAGGAGTCTAAAAATGTAGTAAAATACGTGTTGCAGTTACGCGATCGCTTAGAATTAGTCGGTCGATTGGCACATGACAATCTCAAAGCGGCACAGCAGAAGCAGCAACAAAGCTACAATAAAAATGCAAGAATTCGGAACTTTCGACCTGGAGATAAAGTGTTGTTATTGTTGCCCTCATCGGAATCTAAGTTGTTTGCTAAATGGCAGGGTCCCTTTCAGGTTATTCGAGCAATTGGTAAAGTCAATTATGAGATCCGACAGCCTGGGCGTCGGAAAGAAAGTCAAATTTATCATGTTAATCTCCTGAAACCGTGGAAAGAACGGGAAGTCCATTTTATATCTCCTGTACAGGAGGGAGAGGATTTTGGACCCTCAATTGAGTCAGAGTCAGCAATTGAGGTCCCGATGGGGGAACAATTAACTCCTGATCAGCGTGAAGAGGTAAGCAATCTAATTAAAATGTTCAGTGATGTGTTTTCTAACGTGCCTGGAAGAACGCATTTGATCGAACATGCTATTATCACTCCGCCAGGTCTAAGAGTTAGACAGAGACCGTATCGCATTCCAGAGAGTCGGAGAGATTCTGTTCGAAGGGAGGTGGAGTGTATGTTGAAACTTGGGGTAATTGAACCTTCCCGAAGTGAGTGGTGTAGCCCAATAGTACCAATAGACAAGCCAGATGGGTCACTACGATTATGTATCGATTTTAGGAGGGTGAATGCTATCTCCAAGTTTGATGCATATCCCATGCCTCGAGTAGATGAACTCTTAGACAAACTGGGGCAAGCTCGGTTTATTTCAACTCTGGATCTGACGAAAGGATATTGGCAAATTCCATTAACGAAAGCCTCTCGTGAGAAAACGGCATTTTCAACCCCAGAGGGTCTTTTTCAATTTTGTACTATGCCGTTCGGACTTCATGGAGCGCCTGCTACTTTTCAGAGACTAATGGACAGGGTTTTACAACCTCATCGAGAGTATGCAGCTGCGTATATCGATGATGTAGTCATTTATAGTTCTTCCTGGAGAGAACATTTGACTAGATTAGAAGCCGTCTTACAGTCTCTGAGGAGGGCGGGGCTCACAGCGAACATGGCAAAGTGCGCTATTGGAAAAGAAGAAACTAAATATTTAGGTTTCATAATGGGTAAGGGTAGAGTGAAACCGTTGGTTTCAAAAGTCCAGGCTTTGTTGGATTCACCGGTACCTACCACGAAAACCCAGGTGAGATCACTGTTAGGGTTGGCTGGTTATTACCGCCGCTTTATTCCACACTTTTCCACTATAGCCGCCCCTCTCACTGATCTCACTAAAAAGAACGCTCCAAATAAAGTTAAGTGGAGTGCAGAGTGTCAGACAGCCTTTGAATCTATTAAAACTAATTTGAGTCAGGCCCCAGCATTAATAAGCCCGGATTTCAGCCGAGAGTTCGTCCTGCAGACAGATGCATCGCAGACTGGTCTGGGGGCGGTTCTGTCCCAGGAGAGAGATGGTATAGAACACCCGATACTATACATCAGTCGGAAGTTACTGCCCAGAGAACAGAGGTATTCGGTAGTGGAGAAAGAATGCCTGGCAGTGAAATGGGCAGTGGAATCTTTAAAATACTATCTTCTGGGACGACCCTTTGTACTCATCACAGATCACGCTTCTTTAAAGTGGTTAGACACGATGAAGGATTCAAACGCTAGGATTACGCGGTGGTACCTGGCGCTCCAACCCTTCGCCTTTCAAATAAGGTATCGTGCGGGTAAGTTACATCAAAATGCTGATTTTTTTTCCCGGGAGGGAGGTAAAAGGGAAGGGTTAGAGGTTTCCGAGTGTTCCTTCGGCTCCACTCTGAGGGGTGGGATATGTGATGAGTCAAAGGGGTTTCGGTCTGTGATTCAGCCTCCCGACAGTAGATGGCATCAAACCAACTCGGGACTTCCCTTACCAAGATCTCGTGACCATGGCAAAAGTCATCTTTTGAGGGGCGGCACCTTGGTGAGGGGCGGAAGTACGAGTATGTAACTTCCAGCCACTGGAGTCAAGTGAAGGAAAAGGACACGTGTCGGTTGGGGATTGGTGTTCCACTGACTACAGAGGCGGGACATTACATACTAAAGGGAACGTACTACTGTGTTCGGGGTTGGTCCGAAAGTAAAAGTAGGAGGAGTCACGGGTGAAGGGAGAGACTGGTTTTGTGCAGCGGGTTTTTTTTGAAATACTAACATTTCTTTTGTCTTTTTTTTGTTTATGGTCACCACGAAGACAAATTAAAGACGAGTCATCAGTTTGTTTTGGATTTCACCCCTGCACTCCTTCCCTCACACCATTTTGTTTTTTTGTTTGTTATTTAATCCTTTTGTTGTGTATAGAAAATAAAAATAAATTATTTTATTTCTGTACACATAAATTACTGTCTGGACATTCCATTTAATACACTCTCGCCTCACAGTCACACTCAGACTGTTGGGAACCTAAATTACCCGCCCACTTAATGGGCGGGGAATTACACACACGTTTTCACTGATTCGGACTAAGTTCACAAAGGCTCTAGTGTTACAAAAAAAAAGAATTGACATACTTACATGAATCAGTATGAAAAAAATGATCACATCTTTATTGTTATCCAAAAAATCCACAATACTGACGAAGTAAAGGAAAACTGACTTATAACAAAAAGTAAAAATAAGTTATGGTAAACATAGAAATGTGTTGAAACATATTGAATAGACACTAGCGTACTATAAAATAAAAACAGAGCAAATGCATGAAATCTAAAAATATCATGGCAATTTTTTTTTTTTTTTTAAATACTGTGAGGTATACAGAGGTATTCAATCTCAACATCTGGATCGATATACTAGACGGCACTCCTCCTCTTCCTCCTCCTACAAAACCAAAAAGTTAATCGATTAACTTCAGCTACAATTTTAAATACCTGTAGAAAAAATAAAAGATTGTAAAAGAATACATTTTATTTTTGTTATTATATAAACCTAAACATGATTGCTGTTTACTCCTTAACAGTGTACATAATAAAATGTAGGAATTATGGTGCTAAAATGAAATTTACTTCAACTGTCATTCATCTACATAAAAGTACTCCATATAGTAAAAAGAAAAGCTTAATAGAGCATACCCAGAGCGTATTTTACGTTTCAATATTATGAATTTTTTTTTTTTTTTTTTAAAAGCCCAGAGAAAAGCATCAAGCAACTCACTTAGATGGCTGATTTTCTTGTGATTTCTGAAAAACTCCAGCAGGTTTTTCATTTCGGATCAATCCCAAAATGATTCCAGGTAATCTGGACCTATATTTATTTGGAAAACACAAAGAATAGAACTTTTTATATGACTGCTCACTTTTTTTAGATGCACTAATATGTTGTAATAATTTAACATACAATTAAATACTTTGAAATAAACTTAATTTAAAAAAGGTAAAAACAAAACAAAAATATAACATGTTACTAACAACATAGCAAAGTTAATGAACAAACATCAATAGAAACCAGGGGCTACTTTCACACATCAATTCTATGTGGCTGTCTCAGTTTACTTCCTTATTGGAATATATATATTGAAGATACCACACTTAGAAGATAATCTTCTAAAATGTGAATGAATCTCGATTTCTACTTAATGTTATTGTTCTATCTAAACAAGGCCATTAGGAACTGAACGAGGCCTACAGTAAATATTTACGTAGAATACCTGCAGTGCCAGACAGGCTGGCTGTTTTTTTTTTTTTTTTTTTTTGTGAAATCTAACCACAGTGAAAAACATAGGGGCAAAGACCCATGGGTTTCTTCATAAGGTTGGTAATCAAGCCAATTACCCCACATAGACCAAAATATGGAGACATATGACATAACGTTAAATTATAGAACAAAAAATAAACCAATGTGGACTAAGTAGAATTCATTTACACACATAACTACCTGGTAATATCTGCAGCACTTACCTATAGCTACCCAGACAACAAACAACTCTGAGTTGAACAAAGAGAGATTATTATTATTATTATTACAGCAAAATATTTGTTATATTTGAAGTGAAGCATTTGTATTATTGATTGCTGACACTGGTAACAATATAATAAGGAGCGAATTAGTGACAGCTAAATTGTCCGTATACCCGTTACATATGCTTGGTAGTGCTGAGTGACAGCTTTAGATAAACATTTGGCTTTACATTCCTGCGTGGATCCCCATCATTCAATAATTAACATATTAAATCTTATTTATAACTGAATTCATCAAATAGAATAATTGACTTGCAATAATACTAAATTGTTGTCACATAGCTTTTCACTTATAGCTCGCCACTGACATAAATTAAATGAAAACTTTTTTGTTTTACCTCTTTGGCTTCGTGGCCTGGATTGTTTCTGCTCCTTTTTGGAGGAATCTGAAAATTATTTGAATAACTGTGAAATAGTAATAGTGTAACAGCTGAAAGAAGATATTAGACACATACCAATGTAACAGTGTAGGCCTATATATGAAGAACAAGTTCAGAATATAGGCTATTACAAAAAGTTGGCCCAGAATTTGGGCTATTTAAAAAATTTAGAATAACTCAGAAAGTTATAAAACAAAGAAAACACAAACTAAGAATTGTATTGATGCATAACAAAAAAATAAATAAAAAATCAACCAATAATTACATTTGTGAATAACATGATACATTAAAGGAAGGAATGTACAGCTGCAAACTGGACAGTGTTTGGTTTGAAATGGCAGGATGTGGAACCCAAGGTGATGTAATGAGTTCATGAAAAACACAGTTTAGGTCATGAATTGTTGATTATTCTTCATAAGTTAACATTTTATAGCAATTACTGGTTTGAAAACATTATTATTATTATTGTTTTCAAACCTGAGGTCCAAATGGACTATAAGACCTCCAAGCTTCTTGGTCTAGTAAACCATTTGTAAAAATAAAGTTTACAATAGGTTTGCAACACTTTGCAATATCTTTGCACAATTAGTAAATCACATTTGTCGTGCATTGGAAAGCCTGCCTTTTTGTCGATTTGGGAACTTTCTGTTTTGTATGGGGCGCCTTTGTGTCATGCACCATTTTGTCCATGAAAGGGCTTTTGTGCACAAAATACATTACAACATGCATTTCATCCCACAAAAAGAAAAACAAATGTATTTCATTTCATCCACAAAAGGCAAAATTCAATTTATATAATGTAACAATATAAACTTTTAGAAATTTACATTGAAATAAATTGAAAAATGAGATTATTTTTTTTTTTTTTTTAACTGTGTTGCCACAACAATGTGGAACACCTCGGCGGCATTAGTAAGCCTATTAATTGTAGTACTGCTGGAAATCATATAAATAATGATAATAATAAAAACAGACCTAATAACCCGCAATCAAGGAACTGCAATCCAATCTCGATTACTGACAAAGAATGAACCACTCCCCCATCTTGTCTGCTCATGAATATTCATGACAGCTGGCAATTTCTGACAGCACTTCAGGCCAATGAAAACATCGATCATAGAAATAGTAACATTGGTGTCTCTAAATAAATCCAGGCAAATCTTGCTAAAAAAATAAATAAAAAGAAATGCAATCATTTTCAAAAGAGAAAGCTTGGAATAGGAAATGAAGCAGACTTTACATTATAGAGAACACCACTGGAACTCGTTGGCTTCCCATGATGCACCGCTTTGACAGGGGTGACACAGTATGCAAATGATGATGTCACGAGTCTTGCGACCAACTGTCATAAAGACGTCTTTAGTGGGTGATGTCTTACCAGAACCAGGAACCAACACAAAATAAACAGAGAGGTGGACCTTAGTGAAGCTGAGCGCGTGGTTGCGCTTAGCATTTAATGAATGAACAGACGGTTGAAAGGTTGAAAGACAAACAAAACACAGGACACAACACTTTAGCCAAAAAATGTACAAACAAAACAGACAGCACAGACAAACACGATGAGCTGATATTATGATTTACTTTTCGTTTTACTTTCTCCTCTCCATACCCGTTCTCCACTCACCGAACACACAACCCTGAGTGAGTGAAAACATGCTGCTTTTATGCAGCTGTACCGAGACTCGATTGCTAATCAATCATTCAATTGGAGTCTCGGTACAACTGCACGTGAATTAATAAAGTGCAATTCCCCGTGCTCGCATATTATTACATTTTACCTGCACGTGAAGTGCTGTGCAATCCTCGTGCCTAAATACAAATATACATTTTAAACCACTCATTTTACACAAACCCATTTATATACCCTGTACCAATGACTATACACCAACATTAACACACTACACATAACATGCAACACTGAAACACACACAGAGGCGACATTGCCACACCAACAAAAAGTAATTGCAATTTTGTCCCACAAAATGTTAATTTTATGTTAAATAATTTTGTGGACGAAACTAAAAACTTACTTTGCTTTTCATGGATAAAATGACACAAACTGTGTCCCATAGTTTTGTGCTAGTGCATTTGTGTGTATGTATTTGAATACAAGTAGATACAAAATAATACAACATTGCTTGAAATGAGTTGCTGCTATTGAGTTTATGTTATATCAGTTTGATGTCTAACTGCGAATGAACAAATGGAAACATAACAAACTGAAGTATTTGAAGAATTTGTTTATCTAGTAGAAATATGGTCATGTTAAATGATGTGATTGTATAATTATCTTTGTTTATTATAAACGTCAACAATGACTGAACATGTGCAATATATTTGAGAACTGAAACAAATCCCTGTTTTAAATAAATGTTTATACTTTTTCTTGTGTTCGTGCTGTTACGGTAATTACCCTCTCTCGCCACCTCTCATTTTCTTAATATATTTTTGGGGTGCAATTCAATTGTGGCATAGTCGGACTACAGCGCAAATATTTAATTATTTATTTCCCAATTCTGTAACAGCTGCAGGCCATAACCTCAACCTTACTTTACCATGAATCATGAGAACTCCCAAAGTAAAAACAATGGCTCTTTATTTAATTTTGAGCTGTTTGTAAGCAGTATGCCTTTGTTATACATTCCAATGCTTGAGAGATAAGATATTTTGGAAACAAAAAGAACATTTTAGGCTTATTCCCAAGGATATCTGAGTGGAAACTGCTTAAACCCAATTGTAGACATATTTGAGGAATGAGGACAGGTCTTACAATGTTAACAAATCTTGAGTATAAAAACAGTGTTTCACCAGAGTGAACTTCACAGTGTTACAAACCTACAATAGAAAGAGGCTTGAAGAATGCTGCTCCCGAATGCAATGATGACTCTGTTACTCATACTGTGCTGTACTTCACACTACGATGCTGAACAAACCTGCCCTGGTAAGAACTGTTACTGCATTTAAAATGTCACTTCATGTACACATTTCACTGCAATATCATTTAAATGTGGTGATTATTAGCAACAGAAGTTATACTTGTATTTGATCAGACCTGGGGAAATTAATTATTGCAATTAATTGAAATATTTTTCACAAAGTAAATATTATACATATAAAGTATAATATTACATATCTTTTGCAGGAAGTAAATATTTGAAGAAACTTAAACGTGAATTATATTTAAATATGTTTTAACATTTTCAAATATGTAACTGTGACAGTAATTGAAGTCTAATGATGATCCTAAATTCCGTAATTAACTCCTGTTCTTGTTCACCATCATCAGTGACTAATTCCAACATGTCTCTCAAGCAGAAATATTAAATTTTATAAATATAAATGTAAAATTAGGAAGCAGTTTCAATATTTTTTTTTTTTTTTTTATATATATATATATATATATATATATATATATATATATATATATATATATATATATATATATATATATATATATATATATATATATACTTTCTGAAAAAAACTTCTTGAAATACTTGATATTTTCCAATGATTAGCAAATATAATTTTATTTGTTCCAGGTCTGAACCCTTGTACAGTTATACATCTATTTGATGTACAGTATACAGTTCCTTAAGTGCCAATAACTAAAATAAAGAAAGAGCTCAAATGCAGCTTCACTTTTTCAATATTTCAGCTCATCTTGCAGTTCTTCATTACTACTTCTAATGCTCTGCACCTGGTGCTGTTTCAGATGCAGGTTCTTTCGTCGCTTGAGATGTTTGTATCTCTGAATGAACTGGCTGACTTGTCCACTCTATTAGTTTTAGAACTTCCACTTTGAGTTCCACTTCATTCCTTTGTCAGTGCAGCTCTCCTCTCTGAATCTGCACTCCTCTCTTGTGTTCCAGAGGTAAAGCTGGTAGGTCTGAATGACAATGAGAGGCTGACTTTCCTCCAGGGGTGTCCAGGACTTCATGGGGTGCCGGGGACCAATGGCATTCCGGGGGCCCCAGGCAGTAAAGGGGATCAGGGTCCTGCGGGGAGTAAAGGTACAGTAACTGTTTAAATTATACAGCAAGTGACCTAAAGTAGAGCTTGTAGACAGATCAGTGCCTTTCAATTGCACCAGTCTACTGTAGATTCACTTCAGAACATAAGAACGAAAGAAAGTTTACAAACGAGAGAAGGCCATTCGGCTACTTTAGGGATGTAATTGTTTTGCATCTCTAGTACTACATTTTTGAAGAACAACCATCCTTCTTCTGTGGGTGTTTTCTCTATTTTATTCCAATCTACTTCTGTTAGTCTCTGTTTCATACCTTCATAGTTTGCATTTCTAAAATTGTAAACCTTAGCTTTAGTCATTACTTTTGGGGTTTTAAAAAACACTTCAAATGAGTCCATGTTGTGGTCTGAGTTTGCCAGTGGTTCTCTGACCTCTGTTTTAGTTATTCTATCTTCGCTATTTGAAAAGACTAGATCAAGGCATGCCTCCCCTCTAGTCGGTGCCTTGACAAACTGTGTTAGGAAGCAGTCATTTGTCATTTCCACCATTTCTATTTCATCCTTCGTGCTACCCACCAGGTTTTCCCATTTTATTTGGGGGAAGTTGAAATCCCCCATTAGTATGGCTTCTCTTTTGCTACACGCATTTCTAATGTCATTGTATAACAGATTATTTTGCTCACTGTCTGAATCTGGCGGTCTATAGCATGCTCCTATTATTATGCCCTTTGAATTTTTGTCCAATATTCTGACCCATATTGATTCTGCTTTATTTTCTTTGTCCAGGTTTAACCCCTGGGCTTCAAGACTGTTTCTTATGTATAGCGCTACCCCTCCACCTGTTCTGTCCTGCCTGTCTTTCCTATACAGTGTATACCCACAAATATTATATTTGTCCCCATCACTCTCAGAAAACCAAGTTTCAGTAACACCTATCACATCATAGTTACTTGTTCGTGCAGTAGCTTCAAGTTCTAGAATTTTGTTTCTGATACTTCTAGCATTTAGATAAATACATTTAATGGTTGTCTTACCTGAGTTGTTGTCCTTGTTTTGATGCGGTCTCCCTTCTGTTTTTTTGTTGATTTCTCCCCCCTTCCTTTCAACTTTGCATTGCACTGCACACTTAAGAAACAAAATACATGTGACTGAGAAGCAGTCAGAACTCTGTTCTATAGGCAGTAGCTTGAGTAATCCCAGTATACATTAAATAGTTGTCGACTGTACTTCTAAAATGCCTTGTATTCTTTTATAGGAGTGAAAGGTGACCCTGGAGTACCGGGGAAGATGGGTCCAGTTGGTGACAAAGGTGAACAGAATCATTGAATTGTATAAAATTGCACATTGTCAATTGTGTGCTGTTCAAGTCCTCTCAGGACTCCCTTCATGTCGACATTTCTTCTGTTTCACGATCGCCCTGAACAGAGGCGTGTTTGGAGGTCCAGAGAGAGTAGCAGGAAGTCTGTTTGCTGAACTCTTTTATTCTGCGTGTTTTAGGAGTGAAAGGTGACCATGGACACAATGGAAATCCAGGCCCAGCAGGAGCCAAAGGCAAGTGGCTGGTAGTTAAGTGACTAAGACCTTAATCAGTGTTAGGTGTATCATTATCATGAAAGAAAAGGTGATCTATCAATTCAATACCAATCAAATATAACTGTACAAAAAGGATACTGTAAGCGTGTGTAAATAACATTAACATTTCACCAAACTGTAAGTAACTTGATTTATGTTTTCCACAGGGGAAAAGGGAGATTGTCTATGTCCAATTCAAACAAGTGAGTGGAGATTAAAAAGATAATGGAACTGATTAACTAAACACTTTCACCAGAGTAATCTTTTATTTAGGGTCCTCTAGTAAAACTGCTGTGGCCAGAGTTCTAAGAAGAACCAAGAGATATGAACATACGGGCATGAACAGTTTTGTAAGACTTGCATTGGCTTCCTGTTTGTTTCAAGGTGACAAAAGCAAACTTTAAAGTAGAATGAAAGCAGAATTCATGAAGTTTAAACACAATACAGTTCAAATTTCTAGACTTCAACTTAACAACTCAATGACATTCTCCAGTTACTGTTGAGTGATTTCATGAATTGCATTAACATAAAACCTTATGAATTCTGCTTTCATATGCCGTTTACAGTTTCCTTATATCGTATACATCTAAAGATATTAAAGTTGCACAAGGACTTTATGTAAGTGGAATTTTATGAACATTACATAAACACCAAGGCAAACTGACTAATAAACTTGGATCATTTGCATAGTTTCCTTATATCCCAAATTTATATTAAAATTGGCTAAGGGTGAGACATCAGAGCTCAGTCTCATGCAAATATTCCCAATTTCATTCCACTGTCACCAATAATACAGTTATATCACAATCATATCAATAACTTTCTGTTTCTCACCGCAGTTATCTATTTAGTAAAAGCACAGGATTTATAAACAGTGCATCCATTCATATCTCGGCAATGACCTTTTTTATTTTTACTCGCTTTCCTGTCTTATATAAGGATTTATTTTCAATTGTGTATAGAACACGAACTACAGCAGACCAATTTAATTGAAAAGCCTGTTACTTATGATAGTCATTTTATTGTTTTATTTGTGTTTAGGTTTACCTTCTTGTATATGCACAGTTTTAAAAATCCCTTTGGCATCCCGTTACGAATTATAATTATTTTAAGCAGTTGTTTTTTTATCCAGTGTTTTTATTCTTATTACATTGCCATGCTCTAATAAATAAAACTGTTAAGTTAAATTGCCAGTTAAATAACATTAATCTATATTTTTTGCATATTAAAGAAATGAAGCTGTAACAGGGTATCTACACTGCTGCCCCTATGCCAGTGGCTGTGTACTGGCTCTGTTGCATTACTATATAAAAACAAATTATTTTTGAGAAGTAGTTTTAAATCTAAATGACCACTCAACTTCATTCTTACACTACATAGCGTAGTAACATAGTAAGGGCTTTGTCCTTTACATTTAGACATACCCTGTTTATTTTTGACACACTGTTTCCTATCAATGCAGGTGCTATGAACTGTAAGGAGCTGCTGGAGCAAGGAAACACAGTGAGTGGCTGGTACACGGTGTACACAGCCAGCAACAATCCCATCAGTGTGTTCTGTGACATGCACACAGACGGAGGAGGCTGGCTTGTAAGTGATGATCTCACAAACTCTTCCCTCTTTCCTTCCAAACTGTGGTCAGGGGTCCAATTTAAAACAACCCCCTATTTTTCAAGTGTGTCCATTTTGAATAGGTTCAGAAACCACTGGCTGATGAGTGACTTTTATTCATTCAAAATATTTAATCAATTTGTATTAATTTGTCCATTCATGTATTACACTGCACTTCTTTCTCAAACTTGTTATTGATGCCACTGCAGGTATTTCAGAGACGCATGGATGGATCAGTGGATTTCTTTCAGGACTGGAATTCATACAAGAGGGGGTTTGGCTACAAGCAGACAGAGTTTTGGCTGGGAAATGAGAACATTCATTTATTAACAACAGGTAAATTCATTGCACTCACTGTGTGTCTTCATTTTGGCAAGTTTGTTTGATGGATCTCTGCTGACTATGTGCCAGTCCTAATCTAAACGCCATGCAGCTGATCTCTGTCAATCTGTACATTTAGTAAAGACACCGGGAGTAGATTGGCTTGCAGAGAAGTTCAGCGAAGGGAAAGTTTGTAAACTTTTGCAGATTCAGAAATCCAGATTTTGTTTGTCTTATCAGCAGCCCTGGTGACAGCAAACTATACCAGATAATTAAACAGAACATACAGAATATCAACTGATTCTCTGATCTCTCACTTCTCAGTTTTACACTTTTGTTCATGTTTTTAGAAGCCTCAAAGCCGCTCTGTTAAGTGCAGTTGGAAGTACCTTGCTCCTAACATTGAGCATTGTTATTCTTAAAGGTTTTCATGAATTACGCATTGATCTTGAAGACTTTGAACGTGTAAAAACCTTTGCAAAGTACGAGTCTTTTCACATCTTGGATGAATCCGAGAACTATAAACTCCTCCTGGGTAAATTTACAAGTGGTACTGCTGGTAAGTTTTGTTTTTATTTTCCTGGTGCAATAAAGAGACTGTATAGCCCTGATACTCCTTGAAAATACAGGTCACAGGGCACGCTAATATGTAGATTCTGACCCTGCCAGCAAAGGGTTATGCCTGTGGAATTGATCTAAACTGTGAACTAAATGCAGCCCTATTAAACAGCAGGTTCAAGTGTTTTCTGGAGGGGAGCCACACCACTGACCAACCAACACCCAGGAATGGACACCACAACAAGGGGATTGGAATAATAACCAGCAATTTATTTTACTAAAACAGAAAGGAAAAATGCTTTAAGGAAGCCATTAAAATGAAGAACAATCAAACAAAATAAAAGCACACGCAATACACCAAGACAAACAACAAACAGTTTGTTAAAAACACACAGCAATATGACAAGACTAAAACAAAATTCAGAAACCACACAGTCTGTTAAAACACAGGACTCAAGTCTAAAAACAAGCAGTTTGTTAGCAGCAAAGGACAGAGTGTCAAATTTGGCCTGATTTTGCTGAAGATGGAGAATCCCAGTCCATTTCTAAAACAGCTGCAAACTGATTCAAAGTCAAAGAGGTCTTCTCTGTGTGGTTAGCTCTTATCAATAATTAAAAAAGAAACCAAGTGATGTCTTGAAACTTTAAGTTGAAACAGTTACCACTTGTTAGTATACTAATATATATATATATAATATATATCTATATAGACTATATATATGATATATATATATTATATATATATATATATATTTTGTAAGAGTTTCAATATTTGTTATAATATATGTTACGGTACGGCCAAATCATACGTTCATTGTTTGGTTGTCTATATAGGCCTAAGTTATAAACAATAAATAAATAGAACTGCCATGCAATGCTAGTACCAGTACCAAACACTTCAACAATCACTGGAAGAAGCGGGTTTAGTGCTTGATATTTGTCAACTTTAAAATCAATAACTTGATAAGCACCTTCTAGTGGGCAATATTGTTAGAGCATGCAAGTGTTCCTAAAAGTGTTACATAACAACCATGGCCATATCTGCATTCTCTATGGAGTAATAAGCCAGTTTTATATTTGACCTTTAGGAGAGGTCAAAGGTCAATGTCATTTTTAGAAAGAACATTGCAAACAGGATGGCTTTGTAGGGGTGACGTCAGACCAGAAGAAGGACTGTTGTGTGAAATGTAATTACTTTAAATTTAAAAGGAAGTTAATGTGGAAGTAAATAAGGCAATTACTTCACAGAGTAATTTTAAAAGGTCCTTTATTATTTCACACACACACACACACGCAGTTACATACACAGATGCTATACTGCGAATAACGATATCCGTAACGGGACACAACCCAACAAGGTTACATACAAAGATTATATTAATCACAGATCAAGACAATCCATGAGACGCAACTGAACTAATTCTTACCCTTCCAAGCGGATCGGGAGAGCCCTTCGACCCTGGTAAGAGAAAGCAGCTGTCTCCAAGAAATTACCGAGCAGGACTGCGCGCTAATCCTCACGGCTGACTCTCATCAGAGCAGAGGAGAACCCCGTCCTTTATAACTTACCAAGTTAGGCTTTTGCATGAGAGAGTAATTGGCCAGATCACTCCCTCGAGGCTCGGCCCTCTGAATAAACTATTCCTTTCCCTAGAACATTCTAACCAAAACAAGTTATATAAACGTGACAAAAACAAGTTATATAAGATATGGGGTTATTATAGGGCAAGGGCAAAGATGAACTCGAACGCATTTCTAGAACTTTCTAAAACACACTTTTTTTTTATTACATTCGGTCCTTCGGTCGAGATTCATCTATGCACTGCCAAATACATTGTTCGCTGTGTAATTCTACGAAGATAGATACATAAACATATTTGCCATACACACAGAAGAAATACAATTCCCAATAATATTAAGATGGGATGGATTAATATATTTAATGTTCCTTTAGCCTTTGGTGACCATCCCTCAAATATGGACCACCATGCATCTTGTGCATTACGTTCAATAACTTTCCCTAACCCTAAGATGGTATTTTGTGCCATTATCGTTCTAATTTTTAATACAGTAGCATTGTGTTGATGTTGTTTTGCTAAGTCAACTAATTCAGACGATCGATTCAGCAATACTTGATGTTTTTGCAGGGAAATGTGAATTCCTGAATGCAGAACTTCCCACTGGATCCTGGTGAGAAGCTCTTGCTGAGAATGATTGGTTAACAAATAAGTATCATTTCCCCAATGCCAAAGATATATGTCTGATAAACACCCAGAATAAGGCACATAAGTAAGTTGTGGATGGGCATGCACCGTACTTACACATAATTTATGAGGGCCAACTTCGTGCAAAATTTCCCTCAACGGCTCACGTCTCCATTCACACAACCCCTGTCCGTCTGTAAAACACGGGTTAGTATATCCTGTCCTTAATAAGCAAACCATGCCTTGGTCTGTCTTGTCACAATCTAGTAAATCATATGTCTGATTAGTATGTGTATCCAACCACATGCCTGTAACCTGAAGATACCAGTGAGCTCCCCCAGCAATTATAGGATGCACATAGTACTTACATACAGGCGTCACTCTCGTTACATTATGCGTAACATATCTCCCTATACACATAGTTTTGTTACACATAGTAGACTCTTTTACCACATTCACCCATAACTCTGAAATATTCCAAATTTTTTTATATTCATGATTACTTTGTCGTAGAATCAATGATTGTACTTTGGTACGTTGATGAGATGCATATAACATTTGTAATGTACATTCTGTCCAGTTCATCCACTTGGTAATGTTCTGCCACTGTTGTAGAGTTACGTTAGTTATGTCTATGACCAGCTCGGATGCTACTCGGTCCCAGTACGCTTGATACACATGCATGAGCGCACCGTCGGGCATCCACTGTACAATTTTATCCAGGGCCATCCGAGTATTATAGCCCACATTTTGCAATTTATGTGCCGTTACTTGTCCGTCAATTGTGTTCATGAGTCCTAGTCCAGTCCCTGTTCCCCCCAGTAGGGTATCATACCAGGCACGTTTAGTACGCCAGGTACATTCAGGAAGTGGAGGAAACTTAATCATAAAGTGCACATGAGTTGAGACTAGAGGATGTGCCATACGAGTACATGTATGTATGAGGGGTATTACATGAGCATTCATATTCTTTGGTCGATCAGGCATAACCCAGATGTCATACAAATATGTGGTGCGATTAGTTATCTTGGTAGCGTTCATTATCCATATCGTCTTATTAGGACATATTTGATCAGTAATGTTTTGTAAGCATGTAAGTGAGGTACGATTTGCCACACAGAGGGAAACATGACTTGATACATTCACACAGGTACCTGCCGTCACCACACACGCCGGTCAATTGTCGACATTGCAATTTTTACAGCACCACAGTGTCCCAGTGACGTTGGCGAATGAACACTTTGTATTACCATTGCAGGTGAAGTTATCTTGGGTTCGGGTTTTGGTGTAGTTATTCCAGCTCAGCGTGACCCGATCCAGCTTTGTTAATTGATGTCCTGGAGACCAGGCCTGCAGCATCCCCACCACTGCCAATATCGCCTTCGTTCACCATACCCAGTGCTTCATGGTGAATCTGCAAACAAACATACACACTCACAACTCATTAGTTTTCTCTTATATAACATTTAGTAGCTGGGACATGTTCCCAGCCCTCTTCACCAGGTTTCATTATTGCTACCGTATTATCTTTTCCTACTGCAATCACATCTGCCGATTGTGGCGGTCCTTCCGCCTGTTGTACCCACACTTTAGCTCCATTAATGTCCGTGGACCCAAACCCTCCTATTCCTCTAGCTGTGTTAGTTAAGGGTTTATTTACTTCTGTGACATCATTCATATTACATGGTTTTATCAGTAATTGTGCTATCTCCTTTGTTTAGGACAATTGGTACCTCTGACATGTTAATTTAGACCACAAGTCTTTGAGGGTTTTTTTTTTTTTTTTTTTTTTTTTTTTTTACCACCCCCCCGTTCCCCTGGTTCCCTTAGTAGTTACCACGGAATGTCCACTGTGTATTCTCTTTCTTTTCTTCCTGTGTGCTCCAGTCTCCTAAGTCACCCAGTTCTCTAATTTTAACTACCACTCTCCCTACCTCTGTGCCCACTTCTGATATTAATAAAGCCAGTATGGCTCCCTTATATGGTGGCGGCGCGTCTCGTATTACAGCAGCGCGTGCACCAGCAGTCAAAGGGAACTCATCTACTTCATGCGCGTGTCCGGTATACACAGCTTCTCTCATAGTTAACTCCCGTAAGCGCTGTATGCATTCACTCAAAGTTCCCCATGAACCCCTCATTTCAGGCCAACTTTGCAATGTAGGATATTTTTCATTTGCTCCTTCTGCCATTAAAGTAAGGAGATTAGTATCACCATTATTTCCATCCATTCGGTTATGAAAACCTCTGCACCACTGTCTAATAATGAGATCTGTGCTCAAGTCCAAAAACTCAGAGTAATCACCGACATCTACACGTACATTTCCTGCTCCTGTATCGTATAACCGTAACAACCATTTATCAATTGGTTCACCTTGCTTTTGACGATATCGTTCTCTGATATCAAGTCGCTCTTGTTGTGTGTAATCCTCAGTAGACAATTGAGCAGTTATTATGTTGCCTTGTGGACCAGCAACTTGTCTGCGTCTAACAATAGGTTTAGCTTGCAAAGGGGGTGGTTTGGATTCAAGGTCTGGTTCATCATTTGGATCTGGGTCAGGATTATCCGGGTCCCAAATATAGTCCCGGTCATCCGTGTCCGAGCTCCAAATGTCACCATCCCATCGTTCCGGATCCCACCCTGCTACATTTGCACTAGCCACGAACGCACGGATCTTTTTCTTACTCGGCGTTTTCTTTTTTTTAGCATTAACTTTAGCAATATACACCGCAGCCCTCTCTGCCATTCCTGTCGTTTGCTGTAATTTTCCTCGCAAAACATCACACTGTGCCTGTGCAAGGGATGCACGTCCCATTGCATCAGACAATTCTACTATTTGCCGTTCTTGCCTTTTTTTTTTTTTTTACTTGTTCCAACTCCTCATCCTTAATACGGTAAGCCGTATACACAATCCATAATCTACGTTGCAATGCTCGTATTGGATCTTTATTACCAACTGGTACTTTCTTTAGACATGTCGTTAATTGTTCAGGTTTTGCTTGTTTCAATAGTTTAAACGAAGATTCTGGCAGCCCTCCGCCCTTTCTTAATTCTTGTGCCCCATCACTATAAATGGTTTCATCCCATTCAGGCAGCACCTCAGGCTCAAGCTCCTTATTCTTGCGTTCAAACAACTCGAACGCATTTCTAGAACTTTCTAAAACACACTTTTTTTTTTTTATTACAAGGACGAAGAACAACAATGGTAGGGCGGTGAATCAGTGACGCTACGGCATCCAGGGTTTTATTGTAATTAATAATAAACAAAAAGATTTAAACAAAACACACAAAATAGGACACTGCACTTGTGGACGAACAGACAAACAAGTACCGGGCTGGCACTTCCAGCAAATTGTGGCAATATTTCTCAAAACCCCAAAAAACTCCTCTCTCCTGTTCTCCACTCACGAACACACAACCCTGAGTGAGTGAAAACATGCAGCTTTTATGCAGCTGTACCGAGACTCAATTGCTAATCAGTCATTCAATTGGAGTCTCGATACAACTGCACATGAATTGATAAAAAAGTGCAATTCCCTGTGCTCACATATTATTTTACTTGCATATGAAGTGCTGTGCAATCCTCGTGCCTAAATACAAAATATACATTTTAAACACTTGTGCTCGCAGCCCATATTTATATCCCATGTATTTTATACATAAACACCAACATTAAACACACTACATAACAGAAAACACTTATAAACATAAAGGGGGCGGGACACTCCGCCACAAGCATACATGTGTTACATGATGCCACGGGTCTAGTGTCTCCTGACTGGAGATTCGTGGGTTGAAATCCCAGGTGGGGCACTGTTGCTTTACCCTTGAGCATGCAAGTACTTTACCTAGATTGCTACACTAAAAATCCAGCTATAGAAAAGGGTACCAGAATTTGTATGTAAAAATAATGTGATACTTGTCATTTGTGTTATTGATCCTATTGTAAGCTACTCTGGATAAGGGCATCTGCTTAGAAATAAAATATTAATGTGACTTTTACTCATTGATCAATTTCTACTTGAAAACTAGAATAGTATCCAAAATGGTACAGATGACATACAAAAGCCATTTGAATTCAAGAGCTATTTTAATTCACTGGAACACATTTTGTTTCGACTTGATTTTGTTCCCAGGTGACTCGCTGACACATCATAACAACATGCCGTTTTCTACTAAGGATCACGACCTAACTGGAAGGCAGTGTCCTGAAGTT
This sequence comes from Polyodon spathula, assembly GCF_017654505.1. Lineage (NCBI taxonomy): Eukaryota > Metazoa > Chordata > Actinopteri > Acipenseriformes > Polyodontidae > Polyodon > Polyodon spathula. The sequence goes on along the minus strand of NC_054568.1, from coordinate 625,439 downwards.
TATAAAGCAGCCTGGTGGTATAATAATAAATCGTGCCATCAGTCCAATCTAAACGGTCTTTATAAAAATGGATCCCATGAATCCTTTGCAGATGGAATAAACTGGTATTTGGGGAAAGGATACCATTATTCCTACAAGTATGCTGATATGAAAATTAGGCTGAAATAGATACAATTCTTTATTTCACAGCAAGTTTTCTTATTTGTCAAAAAAAGTATATAACACCTACAATAATAATAATAATAAGTCTTTATGTAGTCACCCATATTGCACAGCTTTGTCTGGGCACAAGTAGAATAGAGTCAGAGTTAGCAGACCGCAAGTTCCACTGCGGAAAATAAAGGCTAAGCACGTCCTTGACACAGGTGGGCCAAGGCCATGCAAAGCCTTAAAAGTCACCAGCAATATTTTGTCATTTATACTGTAGTTATAGTGTAATGATGCCAAGATTGGTGATATATGCTCATGCTTTCTGGGTCTTGTTCAAAGGCATCCATGACAATTTTACACTCTGCAACCGATGCATTGATTTTAAAGAAACACCAGCAAGCAAGGCATTACAATAGTCCAGCCTTGATGTATTAAAGGCATGAATCCATTTCTCCACATCAGGCAAAGACAAGGATGACCTAAAGTGTGCAATATTCCAATATCCACATAATACACACTGCACAGCATAGGTCTTATCCACAGATATTACTAAAAAAAGAAAGAGGAAAATCATTCTCAGGTCCAATTAAGATCCAATTAATGTTAAGGGCTTTTCACACTAGGTAGGGTCAGGGGAAAAATTATTTGCAAAATCTAAATGGGATCATTGAGGTCGGATGAAGAGGTACAAGAATTGGACAAACAATATTCAGCACATTGCAGTCTCCTCAACCACATTACAGCAAGCCCTCCATCCTTCGCAAAATAATCCAACACATAATACTGTACTAAAAGATAAGGAGAAACAGAAAAACCCTATGTCATGCTGGACAGAGTCATGTGGGATATTGGAACATTTAAATTACATTGCTTTACATTTTTCTTCTGTGTTCCCTCGTTCAAAGAATCCTCAAATAAATATTGGATCTTATTTATCCCATCATTGTCTTCCATTGTGTCTGATTGTCTGGGATCCTGTCTAAATCTGGTTTAATGACCCCCTCTCCTTACAGGAGGGAAGGGTGCACCTCACAAGTACAGTATAGATACAATAGGGTGCCATACAGTCCAGTCCAGTAGAGTAGAGTTGTGAGGTTTTTAGATGCTTTCTTAGGATTTTGTTTCTGAACAGAAATGCACTCTGGAGAGCAACACACAAATTCCAAACATGCAAACAGTTTCTTCAGAATCAATTCTGTGTCAAAGCTCAGCATTCCTGTGCTATCAGAAATGAGTAAAATGACATTCCTTCTTGGATTAGACAGGTTTATTGGGAGACTTTCATTGCTTTAACTTTATTCGAATCCTTGCATTTGTAACACTTGTCTCACTTACCCCTACACAAATAGGCCTTGCACACACCTAACAGTAAGGGCCCTGGATTCTTATCTATTATCCCAGAACCAATGGTCCTTTTGTTTTTGCACACTGTTACCAGACAAATTAGCACACTTACTTTTCTTCTTTAGCGATGCCTCCACCTGATGGTCACGTGGTTCCCCTATTATTGGCACACGTCCCCAGTAATTTATATTCAACATATAACAAATGCAAATTAAGCAAGACCAATATACAACTAATAAAATCACACTCACACACAGAACTGATTTTTACATAAAACTAATGTTTATAAAGGGGATTCAAGTTGAACTAATATAATGAACTGCAGGTAAGTAAATTGTACATACAATATAAACAGTGCCAACAACAAAATACTATCCCCAAAATGTAACTTATTGTAAGTCACTAAACAGTAACTAATAGCTCTATGCTTCAGTTGTATTTAACTCGAAGGTACTCTTCTGATATATTCAATTCAAAATAAACGCTAGTGTAACACACATGTAGACAGATGAACAAACAAACACTGTTGCAGGCCTGAATCGTGGCTCGGATACGCTGTGGCCTAAAAATAAAACAAAATGGCCCCTTCACAAGCTTATTGAGAACACAGTTACGCTTGCTATTTTAAAGGAAACGCTTTGTGGGAAAACTCACAATTCCTAAAGGCTTCTCCCAGTTGCAGCTCTCGATTGTTTGCGGTGTCTGGATCACGGCAAACCTCTCTCTCTCTCTCTCTCTCTCTCTCTCTCTCTCTCTCTCTCTCTCTCTCTCTCTCTCTCTCTCTCTCTCTCTCCAGCCGCTTCTCAATTGCTTCGTTTATTTTACGATCTAGTCACTGTCTCTTTACTTTCATTTCAAGCACGTATTAACGGTGCTTGAACTTAAATTTTGCAATACAATATGTTGTTTTAACAATACTGTATATACCAATGCCTAAAGAAAGTAACTCGTAATGACAAACCTACGCTGCTTAAAATAAAACACGAGCTTGGTACGTGAACTCAAAAGAAATAAAAGCGATTTCTATTGGCTCTCGGGAGATCAGTTTAACACACGACGCCTCATTGGCCATGAGAACACCTCTTCTCCTTCTGTGTCTTCGCTGCTGCAAAACAGGTCCTAAAGCCATCTAAATATAGTCTATACGGAATTTCTGTATATACGTTAGTAGCATTTTACCACTGGGCTACACATAAATGTAACAAGCCTCAAACCTGAACTACCCTCATTTCTAGCAGTAAAGGTCGGTTTTTTTACAGCGCTTTTAACGGGGGCTGCCACAAAGTGCTTCACATAGACACACAAGGAAAAGTATCAATGGCTTGGTTTACATGCTGATGAAAATGTCACGATTTATTTAAAGTGGATTACAATTTTAGATTTTATTGGATTATGTTTGTACTTTATGTTTGAATACAAATGTAATCAATTATACAAAAAATAACATTAAGTTTTGATGCAGGAATTGATAAATTAAACATCAACCAAAGCTATCTAAAATTGTAATCTAGCCATACCACCTTAAATAAGTCATGACATTTGAATTGGAATTCACTGTTAAACAGTGTGAGGAGGGCTTAAGTCAATTGGGTAATCCCTGTCTCATCGCGCACCAGAGACTCCTGTGGGTGGCTGGGCACTTGCTTGTGAGCCAGCTGCATTGTCACTGGATGTGCATTAGTCCTCATTGTGGGCTTGCAGTGTGACAGAAAGCAAGCAGGCAGCTTGACAGCCTGAAGCACGTTTCAGAGGACGCTTGTGTGCTCTTCTCTTCACCTCTCCCGAGTCTCTGCAGGGGCTGTAGTGGTGAGACAGGGTCTTAAAAAAAAATCAAATTTGGGAGAAAAACAAAGGTTAAATAATTAGCTATTCCAAAAAAAAGACATGAAAATTAGGTTTTGAATGGGAACTTTACACAGAAATTTGGCAGGACACTGGCACTTTAGATTTTATCACCATGTAATGCTTCCCAGGAACTTGAAACAGGAATACATTTGTGTAACAGCTTGTGGCAAAGTGGCTGCTGATTTTGTATAGGTGATGCAGTGCAGGAATAATCACAGGCAGGCAATTGTAAACCAGTTAGAAAGACTTTATTTTGCAATTCCCGATCTGGTGACCAAAATAATAAACCTCCTGCAATACACACCTATGCGTAAAGCACAGAGGGTATTTACACAAACGGTTCTGCACAACCAAAATAATAACATAGTATTTATCCCCCCCACAATAATACAAGACACTGTCACCAGTCCGGGTGTGTGCTGTAGTGCTCGTGGGGGCTGATCATTTATTAAAGACAGTGAGTGAAGTGCAGTGATGATCCGGTTTAGTGCTGGCTCAAGGCGACAGCTCCGGATTCGTGCTTAGCTGTCTCGTGATTTCAAAAAGACATAGGAAGTTACTAAACTCACAAACAAACAAAACACTCACAAACTCTTTTCTTGTTTCAAGGGACAATCTCCCGGTCCTTCCTGTATTTTAAACCAAGCGAAGGAAAATATTAGCCTTTCTCTGGCCCCGTTTATGCCACCCTGCATGACCCCTTGGTAAACGACTGCAGCTGCGTCTATTGCTTGCAGCTGCTACCTCGTTTACCTTCCATGTCAATTCATTCCTGCAACAGAGTCTTGCTTCCTTCCAGGCTGACCAACTTCCCAACCCTGGAAATGAACTGTCTGGCCAGTCCGTCCAGAGACTTCTCCTTTTGCTATTTAGCACCCTCACAGGTCGAGAGGAATTTACAACCAGAACTCATTGTATTTTTGTTACACAGCTCCTTAAGCAAAGTTGTGGTTTGACTGCGTGCAAGCCACAGTAATACTTCCTCTTTGAGAAGCCTGAATCAGGACATTACAGGTGTACACTGGAAGTGACAAGTGGTTCTCTTAGGGCAATGTAAACATTCTGAATTATTTTGTAATCAGAATAAAAAAACAACATCTAGTACGTTGATATTTAACTTGACACGAAATTTGATTCATTCTCTGGCGTGAAATAGATAAGAAATTCAAAGCTAAAGTGCCTATTTACTGCACAGTGAATTTTATCCAGAGCCATTTAAGAGGTCATTATAAAAAATGGCAGCAAGAACTCCGCATCTGGAAGAAAAGCTCTCCTGTGCTGTGTGCTGTGAGATTTTCAAGGATCCTATAACTCTTCATTGTAACCACAGCTTCGGTAAAGTATGTATGGATCAGTACTGGAGAGGAGAGGGAGCTCAGGAGTGTCCAGTGTGTGTGCAGGAGAAGATCTTCAGTAAGGAATCCTCCTGTGGATTTCAAGCTCAGGAATATTGTGGAGTCCTCCTTAAAAGAACAGAGTCAGAAACCTGTAGTGTCTACTGGAATACTCTGCAGTCTGCATGAGGAAAAACTGAAGCTGTTCTGTATGGGTGCCATGTGTAAAAAAAAACAAAAAAACAAGCGTTAATATTTTAACATGTCTTTTTTCCAGATTTAGCTTAAATCTTGCATTTTTTCCCCAAATTTATAAATGTTGTGAAAATAAATATATTTTTTAAATGTTTACATTCAGATATCATTCATAAATCTAGTTACAAGATTTAACATTTAGCTAAAAATTTTACTAAATCTTAAATCTCTTATCAAGATTTAACATTTAGCTAATTATTTAACTGGCCAGCTAAATCTGGAGTTTGTATGCAAATGAGTTCCACCCGCTTTGTGCTTTCACAAAGATTTAAGATTTAGTTATATATTTAGCTAATTATGGCTCTTCTAAAAGGAATTTGAATACCCACGTGGGAAGCAGGATTGAGACGGTGTAAGATGGCGGCTACCATAGGGCATATTGATGCCTTTGATGAAAATGTGGAACAATGGACTACTTATATTGAGAGATTTTAACATTTTGTCACTGCAAACAATATAAGTGAGTGTGACGGAAACATGAGTTCTGGTGATGAATCTTCTTCCCGACCTGTGAGGGCGCTAAAGAACGAGAGGAGAAGTATCTGGAAGGGCTGGCCTGACAGTTTGTTTCCGAGTCAGGGAAGTGGGTCAGCCTGGAAAGAAGCGCGACTCTGTTGTAAGACCGTATTGATTTGAAAGGTAAACGAGAGGCAGCTGCAAGTAATAAGGCAGCTGCAACCGTTTACCTCGATATCATGCAGGATTACATATAGGGGCCAGGGTAACGCTGATCTTTTCCTTCGTTTGGGTAGAACATTTGGAGGAAGAAGGAGCGAGAGTGGAACTCCCTGTGTTTTTGTGATTACGTGTCGTGTTTGTTTATTAACTGTCTGTGTTTGTTTCACTGTAGACAGTTAGAGCACTACCCTGGAGCTGTCGCAAAGGGTCAGCACTGTCCGGAGCACCCCTGCACACCACCGTATCTGTGTATTCACCACGCACCCTCACGTCTGCACTCACCCAGGACTGGTGACCATGGGTTCATTTTTGTTCTGGACTGTGTCCTGTTTTTGTTATCTCCGCGCTTTACACATTGTTGTGTATCGCCAGGGATTTATTATTTTACGGTCACCAGACCTGTATTATAAATAAAAGCACCTTTTCACTGGAAACTGTTGTCTGCCTGTCACTCCTGCATCGCATCACCACTACACCTGTTCCCCTCCACTAGCCACTCTGCCACACGTGGATTCAGAACACGGGACTATGGACCGCAACGCGCTAGCGGAGCTGCTGCAGCGACGACCCCGACCACAACACTGGTGATGTCGCCCCCGAAGGCATGGGCGATGAAGATGTCGGCGGAGGATGACCCAGAGGCGTATTTGGTGGTGTTCAAGCGGCTGGCTACCGCAGCGGCTTGGCAGCGGGAGTTCTGGGCCAGTTGGGACCCTGCCTGATCGGGGAGGCTCATGCAGCCTACCAAGCCCTGAGTGACCATCACGCCACCGATTACGACCTGGTCAAGCAGGTTATCCCCGCCACCTAAACATCACAACCGAGACCCACCGGGCGCGGTTTAGGGAGTACCGGAGGGCCCCAGAAACATGCCACAGGGTGGTTGCAGAGCGTTTGTGCGACCACATGGTGCATTGGCTGACCCCCGGGAGGAAGACCGCCCAGCAGATGGGGGAAGCCATTGTGATAGAGCAGTTCTGCCATGTGGTCGGCGCCGAAACCCATGCGTGGATACGGTGCCACAACCCCGACACCCTGGAGGAGGCTGTCAAACTGGCAGAAGACTTTGAGGACTCCCTGACTTCTGCCCGGGTCGGAATCCTGTCCGCCCCTACACTTCGGAGCAGCCGACCTCTCCCTCCCTCTCCTCCAACACCACCACCCCCCTCGTTCCCGGGACCCAGAACTCTTAGAGCACCGACCCCATTGGGCCCCCTTGCCTTCCCCCCATGGAGACCAAGGTTGGCCCCCAGCTGGGGTAGAGGTGCTGCCCCTGCCCCGTTGCCATACCAGCAGCGGGACAGATTTCTGACCTATGCCCCCTCTGTCCCTCCTATCTGTTTCAGGTGCAACCAGCCGGGACATCTGGCCAGGTCATGCCCCGCTGCCATGGAGTGTGATGTGGTCGCGTGCAATTGGGCACCTGAAGCGGGTAAGCATGGGGAAAATGGTTGGGAGGGGCCTTGTCTGATTGACGTTGTTTTGGGAAATGTGAAAACCCACGTGTTAGTGGACACAGGGTGTGAGCAAACCTTGATTAGGACAGCTCTCCTGGGCGGTGTGTCGTGGCGGCCACAAGGTCAAGTGGCCATCTCCTGTATCCATGGAGACACGGCGGCATACCCCACACTAAAAGTATATTTATCGGTAGGACCAATAAAACGTCACCTTGTAGTCGGGGTGGCGAAAAGGTTGTCACACCCAGTTATTCTGGGCAGAGACTGGCAAAAATTCAAAGAATTAGTGCAAATAATGGCAGTCTCAGCCACACACGTAAACGTGGCAGAAAAAAAAGGGAACGGATTAGTGATATGTTTCCTTTTCACCCCGAAATGTTTTCCCCTCTTTTCCATCCTAGAAAAACAAATAAAGAGAGACGGACAGCGAAATGGGAGGGAGTGTCTTTGAGACAAGGCTGGGGTCTGGTGGGAGAGTGCTGTAATGGTAACAAACGCCAGTCGAAGGGAGTGGGAACGCAGTGTGACCGAAAGGGCGAGGTTACTGGACCGAGTAGGGCAGAGGTTATTCCAGCCCCTCTCAATGTACCGGACCCGTGGTACTCAAGCACGGACCTAGTGTGGGGCCAACAGAATGACCTGTCACTGGTGCACACTTGGGGTCAGGTCCGGTCCATTGAATGTAAGGATGTTGATGGCGCTGGGGCGCTAGTATATCCACATTTCAGTATAAAGGGGCAATTAAGAACATAAGAAAGTTTACAAACGAGAGGAGGCCATTCGGCCCATCTTGCTCGTTTGGTTGTTAGTAGCTTATTGATCCCAAGATCTCATCAAGCAGCTTCTTGAAGGATCCCAGGGTGTCAGCTTCAACAACATTACTGGGGAGTTGATTCCAGACCCTCACGATTCTGTGTGTAAAAAAGTGCCTCCTATTTTCTGTTCTGAATGCCCCTTTGTCAAATCTCCATTTGTGACCCCTGGTCCTTGTTTCTTTTTTCAGGCTGAAAAAGTCCCTTGGGTCGACACTGTCAATACCTTTTAGAATTTTGAATGCTTGAATTAGGTCGCCACGTAGTCTTCTTTGTTCAAGACTGAACAGATTCAATTCTTTTAGCCTGTCTGCATATGACATGCCTTTTAAGCCCGGAATAATTCTGGTTGCTCTTCTTTGCACTTTTTCTAGGCATCAATATCTTTTTTATAGCGAGGTGACAGCATTGTACAGTTTTAACATTACTTCCCTTGATTTAAATTCGACACTTTTCACAATGTATCCGAGCATCTTGTTAGCCTTTTTTATAGCTTCCCCACATTGTCTAGATGAAGACATTTCTGAGTCAACAAAAACTCCTAGGTCTTTTTCATAGATTCCTTCTCCAATTTCAGTATCTCCCATATGATATTTATAATGTACATTTTTATTTCCTGCGTGCAGTACCTTACACTTTTCTCTATTAAATGTCATTTGCCATGTGTCTGCCCAGTTCTGAATCTTGTCTAGATCATTTTGAATGACCTTTGCTGCTACAAAGGTGTTTGCCACTCCTCCTACTTTTGTGTCGTCTGCAAATTTAACAAGTTTGCTTACTATACCAGAATCTAAATCATTAATGTAGATTAGGAATAGCAGAGGACCTAATACTGATCACTGTGGTACACCGCTGGTTACCACACTCCATTCTGAGGTTTTTCCTCTAATCAGTACTTTCTGTTTTCTACATGTTAACCACTCCCTAATCCATGTACATGTGTTTCCTTGAATCCCAACTGCGTTCAGTTTGAGAATTAATCTTTTGTGCAGGACTTTGTCAAAAGCTTTCTGGAAATCTAAATAAACCATGTCATATGCTTTGCAATTATCCATTATCGATGTTGCATCCTCAAAAAAATCAAGCAAGTTAGTTAGGCACGATCTCCCTTTCCTAAAACCATGTTGACTGTCTCACAGGCCCCTGTTACTATATAGGTAATTTTCCATCTTGGATCTTATTATAGTTTGCATATAATAGAAGTCAGGCTTACTGGTCTGTAGTTACCTGGTTCAGTTTTGTTTCCCTTTTTGTGGATCGGTATTACGTTTGCAATTTTCCAGTCTGTTGGTACCACCCCTGTGTTAAGAGACTGCTGCATGATCTTGGTTAGCAGTTTGTAAATTACTTCTTTCATTTCTTTGAGTACTACTGGGAGGATCTCATCCGGCCCAGGGGATCTGTTTATTTTAAGAGCTCCTAGTCCCTTTAACACTTCTGCCTCAGTTATGCTAAAGTTATTTAAAACTGGATAGAAACTGGATGACATGTGGGGCATGTTGTCAGTATCTTCCTTTGTAAAAACTTGTGAAAAGTTTTTTCTTCATCTACGATTTTGCCATTTGTATCTCTTAAACATTTAATCTCCTCTTTGAATGTTCTCTTGCTGTTGTAATATTGGAAAAACATTTTGGAATTAGTTTTAGCTCCCTTAGCAATGTTCATTTCTATTTCTCTCTTGGCCTTTCTAACTTCCTTTTTGACTTGCGTTTGCAGTTCCGTGTACTCTTTCTGCGTACTTTCTTTTTGGTCCTTTTTTAATGCTCTGTAAGTGCCTTTTTCGCAGAATATTTTTTTTAATTGATCTATTAAACCATTTTGGCAATTTAGTTTTACGTTTAGATTTGTCTACTTTAGGGATGTAATTGTACGCCTCTAGTACTACATTTTTGAAGAATAACCATCCTTTTTCTGTGGGTGTTTTCTCTATTTTACTCCAATCTACTTCTGTTAATCTCTGTTTCATACCTTTATAGTTTGCTTCTCTAAAATTGTAAGCCTTAGCTTTAGTCATTACTTTTGGGGTTTTAAAAAACACTTCAAATGTGACCATGTTGTGGTCTGAGTTTGCCAGTGGTTCTCTGACCTCTGTTTTAGTTATTCTGTCTTCGTTATTTGAAAAGACTAAATCAAGGCATGCCTCCCCTTTAGTCGGTGCCTTGACAAATTGTGTTAGGAAGCAGTCATTTGTCATTTCCACCATTTCAATTTCATCCTTCGTGCTACCCACAGGGTTTTCCCATTTTATATGGGGGAAGTTGAAATTCCCCATTAGTATGGTCCTTTGCTATATGCATTTCTATTGTCATTGTATAACAGATTATTTTGCTCACCGTCTGAATCTGGCGGTCTATAGCATGCTCCTATTATTATGCCCTTTGAATTTTTGTCCGTTATTCTGACCCATATTGATTCGGCTTTATTTTCTTTGTCCAGGTTTAACCCCTGGGCTTCAAGACTGTTTCTTATGTATAGCGCTACCCCTCCTGCTCTTCTCTCCTGCCTGTCTTTCTTATACAGTGTATACCCACAAATATTATATTCGTCCCCATCACTCTCAGACAACCAAGTTTCTGTAACACCTATCACATCATAGTTACTTGTTAGTGCAGTAGCTTCAAGTTCTAGAATTGTGTTTTTGATACTTCTAGCATTTAGATAAATACATTTAATGGTTGTCTTACCTGAGTTGTTGTTCTTGTTTTGATGCGGTCTCCCTTCTGTTTTTTTGTTGATTTCTCCCCCCTTCCTTTCTAGTTTCTAGGTATTGACAGTGTTGACCCAAGTGACTTTTTCAGCCTGAAAAAAGAAACAAGGACCAGGGGTCAGAAATGGAGATTAGACAAAGGGTAATTCAGAACAGAAAATAGGAGACCCTTTTTTACACACAGAATCGTGAGGGTCTGGAATCAACTCCCCAGTAATGTTGTTGAAGCTGACACCCTGGGATCTTTCAAGAAGCTGCTTGATGAGATTCTGAGATCAATAAGCTACTAACAACCAATCGAGCAAGATGGGACGAATGGCCTCCTCTCTTTGTAAACTTTCTTATGTTCTTATGTTCTTATGCTTCTGAACGAGGATCTTTTCTCCAAGTAGACTGGTTCCCTTGTTATTTAAGTGCAGTCCATCCCGTCTATACAGATAGTCCTCATTGTAGAATGTGGTCCAATGATCAAGATAGGTGAAGCCTTCCCGTGTGCACCACATCTTCAGCCATGCGTTTTGATTAATTATTTCCAGCTGTCCATATGGTCCTTTGCAAGGTGCCGGTAGTATACCAGAAAATACCACAGTTTTGGTTTTCTCTTTTAATTTCCTTCCTAGCTCTCTGAATTTGTTTTGCAGGGATTTTGGTCTGTCTCTTCCAATGTTGTTTGTACCGATGTGGACGACTATTACCGGGTCGTCTCCTGTTCGTTCTAGGAGCCTGTCCACATTCTCAGTGATGTGCTTGACCGAGGCTCCCGGAAGGCAGCACACTGTTGTAGTAAGGGGGTCCAAACTATGAATTGAACTTGCTGTGTTTCTCAATATGGAGTCCCTAACAATCATGACCTCCCTTCTTTTTGCTGTCTGGTCACCACTGTCAATAGGGTCCTGGATGTTGTTCCTTTCATTCTCTTGTTGTTGGTTCTGCTAATCAAAATTCTGAAGTGACTAAAATTTGTTGGTTGTTTTGATTTCTGGTGGTTGTGTTTGATGAAGTTTCTTTTTTTCCCTGCTTCTGCCTACCTGAACCCAGCTGTTCTGACCTTCTATCTCCCTGGTGGCTTTCAGTCTGTTAGGGGTGATGCAGACTTCCATGAATTGTGGGTGTAATTACTGTATAGAGTAAACCTAGCCACGGGCACAGGACAGCCTGTAACACAATTGTTGGTTCCCCCGTCTTGTCGGACCGTGGTCATGAGGCTGGCGCATGATATCCCTTTTGCGGGGCACCTAGGAGCCAAGAAGTCGAGTGCGCCCCGCCCCTTTGGCCCCACTGCCCATTATTTCCACTCCTTCCGAGCACATTGCAATGGATATAATGGGCCCTTTGCTGCCTTCTGACTCTGGGTATACACATATATTAGTAGTGGTGGATTATGCAACGCGATACCCAGAGGCAGTTCCATTGAGGTCCACTAGTGCAGCTGCAATAGCCACCGAATTAGCGCAGATTATGGCTAGAGTAGGGATCCCCAAGGAGATTCTGACTGATCACGGGACCAATTTTTTGTCCAATACGTTACAGCAGGTGTACAAAATATTAAAAATACGTCCCATCAGGACGTCCTTTTATCATCCACAATCGGACGGTTTGGTTGAATGCTTTAATCAGACCTTAAAGTCGATGCTGAGGCTATTCGTAACACAGGAGCAGAAACATTCCCTTCCCTACCTCCTTTTTGCGGTGAGAGAAGTGCCGCAGAGTTCAACAGGGTTCTCCCCCTTTGAGCTCCTGTACGGCCGGCAGCCTCGCGGCATCCTCAACCTGCTGAGGGAGGGGTGGGAGGAGCACAAAGGCTCATCTAAAAATGTAGTGAAGTATGTGCTCCTACTACGAGATCACCTGGATTTGGTCGGTCGTTTGGCCCAAGACAACCTCAGATCGGCTCAGCACCGACAACAGCAGTATTACAACAAAAATGCATGGATTCGAACCTTTCGACTAGGGGACAAGGTAATGCTGCTACTTCCCTCCTCAGAATTGAAACTGTGTGCTAAATGGCAGGGGCCGTATGAGGTGATTCGGGCTATAGGGAAAGTAAATTATGAAATTAGACAGCCCGATCGCCGAAATGAATGTGAAATTTATCGTGTCAATTTGTTAAAGCCCTGGCAGGCAAGGGAGGTCTTATTTATAGCCCCAGGCAATATGGAGGAAGATTTAGGTCCCTGTCCAGAGACCCTGAGCACAAGAGCGATTTCTATGGGGGACAAATTTGTTCCGGATCAGCAAAGGGAGCTGTGTAAGCTTATTGAGGAGTTCAGCGATGTTTTTTCTGACGTGCCCGGCAGAACAAACTTAGTTGACTATGACATTATCTCTCCACCAGGTGTCACAGTGCAAGAGAGACCGTACCAGATCCCGGAAAGTCGACAAAGTGGCGTTCGCAAAGAGGTATGGGATATGCTCGAGCTTGGGGTGATTGAACCTTCCAGGAGCAAGTGGTGCAGTCCGATCGTCATAGTGGCTAAGAAAGACGGCACCAACCGCTTCTGTGTGGATTTCAGAAAGGTGAACGCTATTGCTAAGTTCGATGCATATCCTATGCCTCGGGTCAACGAACTTTTAGACAGACTGGGAAAAGGGAAGTTTATTTCCACTCTGGACCTGACGAAGGGATACTGGCAAATTTAACCCGCAGCTCCAGAGAGAAAACCGCATTTTCAACACCAGAAGGGCTGTTCCACTTTAAAACCATGCCGTTTGGGCTACATGGTGCGCCCGCTGCCTTTCAGAGACTGATGGACCAGGTTTTATGCCCACATCATGGCAGAGCTAAACCAAGTGTGCGTAAAGTGCCGCGCGATCCAGGATTTGCATAAACTAGTAAGTATGCTAGAAATGGAGCTGGAAGAAGTGAGACAGCAACAGGATCTTGAGGAACTGGCACACCCACAATTCATGGAAGTCTGCATCACCCCTAACAGACTGAAAGCCACCAGGGAGATAGAAGGTCAGAACAGCTGGGTTCAGGTAGGCAGAAGCAGGGAAAAAAAGAAACTTCCTCAAACACAACCACCAGAAATCAAAACAACCAACAGATTTGACTCACTTCAGAATTTTGATGAGCAGAACCAACAACAAGAGAATGAATAACATCCAGGACCCTATTGACAGTGGTAACCAGACAGCAAAAAGAAGGGAGGTTATGATTGTTGGGGACTCCATATTGAGAAACACAGCAAGTTCAATTCGCAGTTTGGACCCCTTTACTACAACAGTGTGCTGCCTTCCGGGAGCCTCGGTCAAGCACATCACTGAGAACGTGGACAGGCTCCTAGAACGAACAGGAGAGGACCCAGTAGTAGTCGTCCACATCGGTACAAACAACATTGGAAGAGACAGACTAAAATCCCTGCAAAACAAATTAAGAGAGCTAGGAAGGAAATTAAAAGAGAAAACCAAAACTGTGGTATTTTCTGGTATACTACCGGCACCTTGCAAAGGACCATATGGACAGCTGGAAATAATTAATCAAAACACATGGCTGAAGATGTGGTGCACACGGGAAGGCTTCACCTATCTTGATCATTGGACCACATTCTACAACGAGGACTATCTGTATAGATGGGACGGACTGCACTTAAATAACAAGGGTTCAGTCTACTTGAAGAAACTGAATGAATAAATTGAATGAACAAACTGCATGGCTTCCCTTGTATGAGATTAAAGGGAACTATCCTTACTCTAGGCAGGGACTAGCTGAAGAAAATATGTTTCAACTGTCAGGAGATTAAGACTGTTAATCAAGGTAGTCAGAACACCCTAGAAACAGTGTTGCAAAAACATGCTCCTATATTCACAGGGTAGCTAGGCACAATGAAGTTCTGTTTGCTATCAGACCCAAAGTGGAGTCTGAACTGATTCGACTAACAAAGGCTGGAGTTTTGTCACCTGTAAAGAGTAGTGATTGGGCCACACCAGTAGTACCAGTAGTGAATTAGGACGGTTAGGTGAGGATATGTGAAGACTTCAAAGTGACTCTTAATCCTGTTCTTCGTATGGAACACTATCCAATTCCCCACATACATATTCACCCACTATGACCTGCAGCTATGCATCAGACTGGCTTGAGTGTTGTGTTTGGAGTCCACAAATTCCGTCAATATTTCTATGGTCGTGAATTCACTCTCCTCACCGACCACTCGCTGCAGCCAGAATGCAAAGATGGGCTCTTTTGCTGTCATCTCACAACTACTGCATCGAGTTCAAGAAAGCAGCTTTGCATGGTAATGCAGTTGGGCTCTAGAGATTACCTCTATGAGTAATTCACAACAAGAAAGTTGATATTTTCTAAATCAACCAGATTGAGAAATTGCCCATCAACAGTTCTAAAATCAAGAGGGAAACCAAAGTTGATCCCATACTGTCTCAAGTCTTGGAGATCGTTATGAAGGGGAGTTTTGCTGCAAATGAGCACATTAAGGGTGAGTTGTCACCATTCTACACCAGAAGAAGTGAACTTTTAGTACAACAAGGTTGTTTGATGTGGAGCATCTGTGTGATAGTCCCCTCGAACCTGCACAGGCATGTCTTGGAAGAGCTACATGTGGGACATTTTGGCATTGTAAGAATGAAAGCTTTGGCTAGAAGCTATGTTTGGTGTCGAGAATTGATTCCCAAATTGAGCAACAAGCAAAGACATGTATGTCCTGTCAGTGTATTCAGAAAGCACCGGGTATGTCAGCGCATTCATGTTGATTTTGCAGGACCATTTGAGGGACACGTGTATATGGTCATTGTTAATACCCACTCAAAGTGGCCAGAAATTCAAGTAATGGACACGACTACTACCAGAAAGAAACATTCAAGTGCTGTGATGACTGTTGAGCCATTATGGTATTCCTGAACAGCTTCTCAGTGACAATGGACCTCAGCTCATTTCAAGTGATTTTGCAACTTTCTTGAAGTCCAATGGCATTATGCATATCCACAGTGCTCCGTATCACCCCGTCACAAATGGTCTAGTGGAATGTTTGGTGCAAACCACAAAACACGCTTTGAAATTGATTTCTAGCTGACCTATCAGAACACTCCCTATGAAACAACAATGGAATCTCCAGCATTGTTGTTTCTCAGCGGCAAGCTTCGCTCCCGTCTTGTTGTTGAAGCCAGATGTGGCATCTGAGGTTTTAAAGAATCAGGAATCTCAGATACCTTGATTGGCTCGGGGTCCTGGGGCAGTCTACCCCCTACCTCTAGCATAGTAATAATGTTTAAAATATAAAAAAAGTTCTTGTTGAGCTGTTAACAATATAATTAAGTCAGGAGGAAATGTTATGTATTTGGAATTGATTATGCATTTTGTACATACCACCACTTGGGGGCAGTATGTTAAGTCACTACGGCCTGTGGAGTGTTAGTAAGAGAAGTAGCGGGATAAAGAGAGCATGCTAATTCAACATTCACCTGCTGTGTAATATTATTACTAGTGCAATAGCAATTTAGTTAATTATACATATTAGTTTGTACTTTAAATCAAATTTTATTTATAGCGCCTTCAGCCATCTCAAGGCTCTTAACAAAAAAAACAAAAACAAGCATGTACAAAACAATGTATTACTCAGTAGATGAGTAGGCTATGGTGAGGTGTTACAGAAGGTCTTAATAGTTTTTTTAAAGAAATTTAAAGGTTTTTCGCCACCATTTTTCATTACTATTTTTTTATATTATCAGGAGGTTTCCTGTCTCACTTGCTTTTCGTCTCAAGAGCAGCAAAGCGGTGGGCAGCTCGCTCTGTGCACACTTTCCCTCACCACACAGCCCACGCAAGACATGGCTGATAATATCTGTGCTTCAGTTCGCTGGAGCTAGCATTCATCTCCCCAGCAGCAGCCTGCGTCATGCTGGCAAACTTCAGTCTGTTATCTTTCATTCTCAAAGGTAAAGCAAACCCTAGTCTTTGCTGAGATCACAACAGAATTGATCTCTTAATAAATATAATCTATATCTATGTTTTACAAATAATAATAATAAAAAAACATTCAGGGAGTATTCCAAAGGAGAGGCTGCTTTAACACTACTAGACTCTGGAACCATCTTGACAATGTTTCGGAGGACACTTGAGTGCTCTTATTCCCATCAATTTAGGAAACAGTTGGAACAAAAACCATGATAGACACCGGCCCATCAGGACCAGAATTGCCCACCCCTGAGTTACATCACTTTCATATATTTTCATGTAATAAACTTCCCTTAAAAAACTACATTTCCCATGGACCTCTGCCACCAGTCCCAATGGAGGCATGCTGGGAAATGCAGTTTAAAAAATCTATTTTCTCTATGTCAGTGATCTCCAATCCTAGGGAGCAGTGTCCCTTTTGTACCCTAAATTACTTAAGATGTCTTTACTTGGTGGGAGGAGGCTGGCATAGGGTGGGATTACTTATGCCTATTGCCCTAAGAGGAGCATAGGCCATCGACAAATGTTTTCCAGCTGACCTGACTTTGGGCTATCTTTTCTCTTTTTTTACCCCATCTTTTTCAGTTCTGCCTCAGTGTCTCTTCTCCACGTGTTTTTTGGGTCACCCCCTTTCCCTTGTTCCCTTAGGGTCCAGGTTAGGGAGTATTTTCAGATGATGTTATTTGAAGGCATTCGCAGTGTTTGACTATCCACTCCATTTCACATGCAGAAGAATCTCTTGTCTGATAGGTTGTTGATTTCTTGAATTTCCTGAAACAGACAAGCAAGAAGAGAAAAGAGAAACCTGTGCTTGTCCATGTAAACCCCGCAAATGATTGTCTTTACAGGAAGAGCCCATTCCAGATGGTTGGTTAGATAAGTGAAGTAAAGTTCTGAAACCATGTGTAGCGTGACTGAGAAAGGATGGGAGTAGGGGATAGTAGAAACAGCTGTGTTCCGTTGATTGTTGGGCAACTTGTTTTTTTAAACAGATATTGATTATTTAAAAACAAGCTTCAGAGTACAATAACAAGCATCTACCTCCTGAACACCGCATGCACAGCAGGTGTCCGAGGCGAGGGTGAGGAGCGGATTGGAGGAGAGAGAACATGATCAGTGACGTACAGGTACATGGTGAAGTTCCAAGTGCATACAGAATGTAGATCTGAACTATATATACACTGTGATATTTCTTTTCTGTCAATTCTTGCCTGTGCCTGGGAACAAGAGCTGTTGTTTTTAAAGAAATAAAACTTGTGCTGTTTTGACTTTGTCCAGAGTTTTGCGCAACTTACTTTTTTTTCTTTTCTTGCAAGTGTACATTGAACTTCGATAAAGAAAAATGACCCTACCGATCAACCATCACCAGAGGTGACAAGGACATCAGGTTCAATTTAAACTATACCAAAAATAGAAATATTTCAGGAATCGGAATAGATCAGGCAATCTTGAGTATAAAAACAGTGTTTCACCAGAGTGAACTTCACAGTGTTACAAACCTACAATAGAAAGAGGCTTGGAGAATGCTGCTCCCGAATGCAATGATGAGTCTGTTACTCATACTTTGCTGTACTTCACACTACGATGCTGAACAAACCTGCCCTGGTAAGAACTGTCACTGCATTTAAAATGTCACTTCATGTACACATTTCACTGCAATATCATTTTATTGATTTAGTGATTATACAAGAGAAGTTATATTATGTATTTGAACCAGACCTGGGGAAATTAATAATTTCAACTGAAATATTTTTGATATCATAAATATTATTTGAAAATATTTCAATATTTTTTACAATGTAAATGTTATTTAAGAAAATTTAAAATGTGTAGAATGTGTGTGTGTGTGTGTGTGTGTGTGTGTGTGTGTGTGTGTGTGTGTGTGTGTGTGTGTGTGTGTATATATTATATATATATATATATATATATATATATATTTTTTTTAAAATGGTATAGTCGCAACGAACAAAAAATTTGGCTTGAAGACTTAAGCTTTTATCATTTATAATCTTCACATGATAAGATTAATTACTGTTACTATTATGATTATTACAGATTTATTAGCAGATGCTCCTCCCTTCACCCAGGGCGACTTAGTTATTACAAAAAATATATATTTCAAGAATCACAGTACAAGTCTTGTATATGTTAGAAGCATAATTATTTCCTGAGTGGCTCCTCCTGCTCTCCTCTCTGAATCTGCATCCTCTCTTGTGTTCCAGAGGTGAAGCTGGTGGGTCTGAATGACAATGAGAGGCTGACTTTCCTCCAGGGGTGTCCAGGACTTCATGGGGTGCCAGGGACCAATGGCATTCCAGGGGCCCCAGGCAGTAAAGGGGATCAGGGTCCTGTGGGGGGTAAAGGTACGGTAACACTGTTTCATCTAGTATTCTTGTAATTCAATTCTATTGTGATTCTATTCTTGATTAATCTTGTGTACCGGCAGAGTGCAGCGGCTGTACTTCTAAAATGCCTTGTATTCTTTTATAGGAGTGAAAGGAGACCCTGGAGTACCAGGGAAGATGGGTCCAGTTGGTGACAAAGGTGAACAGAATCATGAATTGTATAAAATTGCACATCGTCACATTTCAATTCTTCCCGAAGAGGCGTCAGGCGTACTGTTCAAGTCCTCTCAGGCCTCCCTTCATGTCGACATTTCTTCTGTTTCACGATCGTCCTGAACAGAGGCGTGTTTGGAGGTCCAGAGAGAGTAGCAGGAGGTCTGTCTGCTGAACTATTTTATTCTGTGTGTTTTTAGGAGTAAAAGGCGACTCTGGACCCTTTGGAAATCCAGGCCCAGCGGGAGCCAAAGGTAAAACTGTTCTATATGTATATTTATAACACGGCTTGGAAAAATAACCACCTCTAATTGGTTAAACAGCATCACATGACTGTTATAGTAGTGTACTGACATATATATATATATGTGTTATATATATATAAAGTGTGTATATATATATATATATATATGTATGTGTGTGTGTGTGTGTATATATATATATATATATATATATATATATATATATATATATATATATATATATATATATATATATATATAGCGTATACCATGGCTTGCATGCTAATGAGCTGCTTCACACTACATTCCAAATTCCATGACAAAATCTGAAAAAATAAATAAATAAATAAAATAAGAGCACCAGCAGGAACAGAAACAACAGCTGATAAGGAACAACTAAATGAAATAGAAGAAAACTAAGACTGAGAAAAAACTACAGCATGGGCTGGTTAATGTACTTAAAGAAAAAATACGGACATTCATTTTATGGAAATAAATCCAAAAAAATCTCAAGAATATAAGAGAATTTTATGCCAGTGCAAGTTAAACTAAGGACCATTATTCAGTCTCCAGTTTTATAACGCTGAGCTGGACTAAATACATATTTTAACAGTAGACGTTTTAACATCTCTGCTGACAGCAAGTTTAAAACCAGCAGTAATGTAATCATGTCAGTCAGGAAAAGTCTTAGAAAAGCAGGTATTGACAAGGCCAGACACGACCTGCCGAATTACAGGCATGGATTTTAAACATCTGCTGGAAACTGAGGTACTGTCCCCTGACACCGCGGTCGGACTGGTGGATAAAATCTGGTTCGATCGTCAACTTAATTTGGCACGACTTGGACGTGAGGGTGTCTGACAAATAACAAAAACATATTTTGAGATCCAAAAGATTGAAAACATACTAGAATATGCGTAAACTTTATAATAAATGCTTGCATATTACAAAACTCACTTCACAATCCAGCTTCAGTCTCTATCAGCTGCCCTTACTTCCTTAGTGTAATTTGAAACTCCACCCATCATACAGTTTGTGCTCAGCCATCTATTTTCTAGTGAAATGGCACTTTGATGCAGAAATTCACAATAAACGAACATGTGCAATATATTTCTTAATTTGGGACTATATTACACTGCAGATATATACACAATAAAAGTTTCTGGTTTTGTCTTAATTTAAATGTGGCCTGTCGTATATATATATATATATATATATATATATATATATATATATATATATATATATATATATATATATATATTATATTACTGAAATAGTAACATAGTTTATCAGTAATCATTATCATAGATAGTTTAGTTATGGTTAGTTAAATCAATACCAATCAAATATAACTGTACAAAAAGGATACTGTAAGTGTGTGTAAATAATATTAACATTTCATCAAACTGTCAGTAACTTGATTCATGTTTTCCACAGGGGAAAAGGGAGATTGTCTATGCCCAATTCAAACAGGTGAGTGGAGATTAAAAAGATTATGCAGTTGATTTACTAAACACGTTCACCAGTGTAGTCTTTTATCTAAGGCACCCGGACTATTCTAACAGCAACCAAGAGATATGAACAAATATATGAACTGACCCCCTGTACCTAACAGCACTGTCCCCCTGTACCTAACAGCACTGTCCCCCTGTACCTAACAGCACTGCCCCCCTGTACCTAACAACACTGTCCCCCTGTACCTAACGGCACTGTCCCCCTGTACCTAACGGCACTGTCCCCCTGTACCTAACGGCACTGTCCCCCTGTACCTAACGACACTGTCCCCGTGTACCTAACAGCACTGTCCCCCTGTACCTAACAGCACTGTCCCCCTGTACCTAACAACACTGTCCCCCTGTACCTAACAGCACTGTCCCCCTGTACCTAACAACACTGTCCCCCTGTACCTAACAACACTGTCCCCCTGTACCTAACAGCACTGTCCCCCTGTGCCTAACAGCACTGTCCCCCTGTACCTAACAGCACTGCTGATTGCGTGTGTCCCTAGCGAGTCGGCCTCTCAGGTCACAGCCTTGCTCAACATCCCAAGATAATTGTTTATAAGGGTTTATAAGTCCTTGTGCAGCTTTAAAGTTTAACTTGATAGAAGCAAACTGTAAACAGCATATGCAAGCACATTTCATAAAGTTGTAACACAATACAATAGTTCAACTTTCTAGGCTTCAACATAACCACCATCTTTCATGATGATATATCATTCAACCCACAAGGTTGCACCAGGACTTTAAAAACAGCTTGTTTATTTTTGACACACTGCAGGTGCTATGAACTGTAAGGAGCTGCTGGAGCAAGGGAACACAGTGAGTGGCTGGTACACTGTGTACACAGTCAGCAAGAAACCCATCAGTGTGTTCTGTGACATGCACACAGACGGAGGAGGCTGGCTTGTAAGTGATGATCTCACAAACTCTTCCCTCTTTCCTTCCAAACTGTGGTCAGGGGTCCAATTTAAAACAACCCCCTATTTTTCAAGTGTGTCCATTTTGAATAGGTTCAGAAACCACTGGCTGATGAGTGACTTTTATTCATTCAAAATATTTAATCAATTTGTATTAATTTGTCCATTCATGTATTTCACTGCACTTCTTTCTCAAACTTGTTATTGATGCCACTGCAGGTATTTCAGAGACGCATGGATGGATCAGTGGATTTCTTTCAGGACTGGAATTCATACAAGAGAGGGTTTGGCTACAAGCAGACAGAGTTTTGGCTGGGAAATGAGAACATTCATTTATTAACAACAACAGGTAAATTCATTTTGGCAAGTTTGTTTGATGGATCTCTGCTGACTATGTGCCAGTCCTAATCTAAACGCCATGCAGCTGATCTCTGTCAATCTGTACATTTAGTAAAGACACCGGGAGTAGATTGGCTGGCAGAGGAGTTCAGTGTGGTTTCAGTTCAGCTTTTACAGGTTCAGAAATCCAGTCTTGTTGAAGCAGCCCTGTGGGAAAAACTGAATTAAACAGAACTTGCATAATATCAAACTAATCTGTTTTGGTGATCTTATTTCCAGAACCCCTCAATAAAGCCTCTTGTTCAGTGCAGTTGGGTGCACTTTGCTCCTATCATTGAGTATTGTTATTCTTTAAGGTTCTCATGAATTACGCATTGATTTTGAAGACTTTGAACATGTAAAAACCTTTGCAAAATATGAGTCGTTTCAAATTTTGGGGGAATCTGAGAACTATAAACTCCTCCTGGGTGGATTTACAGGTGGTACTGCTGGTAAGTTCTGTTTTTATTTCCTGTTTATCCCCAATACTCCTTGATAATACATCTTTACTTCCTATGAAAATGATTTAATCAAAATGCAATGCTCTAGATTCATAATAATACTTTAGTATTATTAGTAGTAGTATTAGTATTTAGCACTGTGACGTCTGTACTAAGTGTTGGATTGTTCCCAGCTAAATTCTTTTTTTTAATGGATAAAACACTTTGGTAAACACTACATATGTATTTTAGATTCGTTGATTGATCATGTTCTAAGTGAAAACTTAAATCTTTCTTCCTATTACTGTACGCAATCACATATCGGACACACACAAAGGCAATATGAGTAGCATGTTGGAATAAATTATTCGCTTCAGGTAAAGGGCTATAGATATTGCACCTGATTCACAGAGTCTTGCTGAATTAATGTGTTTTTAAGGTGCTGAATTTCACTGGAACATGTATTTCATTTTGACTCTTGCTTTGTCCCCAGGTGACTCTCTAACGTATCACAACAACATGCCATTTTCTACTAAGGATCATGACCTAACTGCACACCGTTGTCCTGATAATTATAAAGGAGCCTGGTGGTATGATGACTGCCATAAATCCAATCTGAACGGTCCTTATAAAAATGGACCCCATGAAACCCATGCAGATGGAATTAACTGGAAGTCTGGGAAAGGATACAATTATTCTTACAAGTACACTGACATGAAAATCAGACTCAAATAAAAAAAAAAAACATAAGAATATAAGATAAGAAAGTCATTTCTCTCTGCTTGTTCGCTATCTTGCTACTAGTGTGATCCAGTATCAGCACTCAGTCCTCACTTCAGACTAGATATTTTGCATTGAATTATTGTAATTAGTTGACATTTGTACTGATATTCACTTTTTATATACGCTTTAGGGTCTGTCTGCCATTATCCATTTATTTAAATATCTTTTGTGGAAAAAAAAAATATTATATGAAGATATTTACAGATATTTTGAAGAAATGTAAAGGTGTAGAATAGCTTTAAATATGTTTTAACATTTTCAAATATGTAACTGTGACAGTAATTGAAGTCTAATGATGATCCTGAAATCTGTAGTTAACTCCTGTCCTTGTTCACCATCATCAGTGTCTAATTCCAACATGTCGCTCAAGCACGCTCCTCATTACAAAACCTCATCAACAACCATGAGCTCATCCCAGGCTTGTGTTTGTTTAATTGCAAATTTGAATTGAAATATATTTCTTTTAACTACTTTCTGCAGAATATATTTAAATATTTTGAAATCATTTTTACATTTGAAAAAATGTATATTTTAATATTCTGAAATAATTTTACTTTGTGAACAAAAGTATATAAACTATTAAAATATTAAAATAAATTTAAATGAATGATTTGTATTTGAGGAGCCATTCAGGAAATAATTATGGTTAACACAGTCTATAAGGTGGTTCTTTATATAAGATTGTGTATATAGTGCCCATAGAAAGTCTACACCCCCTTTGAAAATTCTTACCTTTTGTTGCCTTATGGTCTGGAATTAAAATGCAATAGAATGCTTTTTTTTCATTTATCTACACATCCTACCCCACAACTTTCAAATGTAAAAAATATTATAGAAATTTGTAGAAAATTAATTAAAAATAAAAACTGAAATAGCTTGGTTAGATAAGTGCCCACCCCCCTTGTAATAGCAATCCTAAATTAGCTCAGGTGTAATCAATCGCCTTTAAAATCTCTGCTGGGAAGAGGGCTGCTCTCTTGCGCTGAGTTATTCTTGAGAACTTGCAGCAGGGAGAGCAGCCCACCTCGCCCGTCAGTGTCCTGGCCACGTGGTCTGGCCCTAGGCACCTGACGCAGGTCAAATGCTTGTCCTGCTTGGGGAGCTTTGCTGTGCACTGGTCGCACTTGTGGAAGCCAGCAGAGGATCCAGTGGAGTGCACTGACATGGCGAGGGCTGTGCCAAGCGACGAGTCGGTGCCGAGTATAATAAACTGGCACCAAATAACAGTCGTCTGTGTCGGCATTGAGGATGCACCAATTGGTGCTGGTGCCCAGAGAGTGTGGATGAAGTGGGCTGATAATAAGCACAGAGTATATCGGCTTCGCCGTCGAGAACACACTGTCGGTGCAAGCGGTCAGTACCGCGTCTATTGGTGTCGAGGTCGGTGCCGAGGGACAGCGTGGTCGGTGGTCGGTGCCGAGTTAATCGGCGCTGAGGTTGGTGCCGATGGGTAGCGTGGTCGAGTCACTTGGGGCTGGGGACGGCATCGTAGAGCAGTGCTGTCGGTGCCTAGGTCGGTGCAGGGCTACACGGCGCCAAAGATAGTCTCACCAGTGATAAGTCAATCTGGGCCGGCTGGGCGCTGTTTTTCAAGCCTGAAGTCAGCAGTAGAAGCACGGTCGAAGTGAGAGAGAAAATGTCAGTATGCTACTGACAGGGCAGCTTTTTTATATATGCTCACTCAGAGAGGGCTCTCCCATTCGGTTATGGTTGTCATTCCATTGAAACGGAACCACTCGTGCACCGAGCACTGTGGGCACAGAGTGTCCTGTAGCACCGGGTCTAAAAGCACTGAGTACTACGTGCACCGCGTACCATGCAACAATAGATACCATGTGCATAGAGCACTGTACTCGGTGCACCACGTGCACCGAGTACGGTGCAGTGCCAGGCACCGTGCCACACCGCTGCGCTAGCCTGTATCGGTAAAGCGAGACAATGGACACCCTGTGCACTGTGGTACCGAAGTAGCACAGGCAGAGTCTTACGAGAGGGTATTAAGATGGCTTAATGCAACACAGAGACGTCTTTCCGCATCAATCGTGAGAAGCAAAAGAGGGGGTCACCGAGGGGAGAGGGCTTCGAATTGAAAGGGAAATATATATATTTCACTTCAAATCCTTCTGTATATTCATATTTATTATCGACTATGGCACCAGACTCAAGCGGACCTTCCTTCATAGTGGCTGATCCTTTACTTTACCTTTACAGCGAGTGGAAGCGACAGCGAGTGGGAGAAGTACAGGCGTGGAAAAGTACAGAGCAGTTTCGAAGCAGAAAGGAGAAATTGCATCTTGGTGCACACGGGAAGGCTTCACCTATCTTGATCATTGGACCACATTCTACAACGAGGACTATCTGTATAGACAGGATGGACTGCATTTAAATAACAAGGGAACTAGTCTACTCGGAGAAAAGATCCTCGAGCAGGTTCGGAAGCATTTAAACTAGAAAGGAAGGGGGGAGAAATCAACAAAAAAACAGAAGGGAGACCGCATCAAAACAAGAACAACAACTCAGGTAAGACAACCATTAAATGTATTTATCTAAATGCTAGAAGTATCAGAAACAAAATTCTAGAACTTGAAGCTACTGCACTAACAGGTAACTATGATGTGATAGGTGTTACAGAAACGTGGTTATCTGAGAGTGATGGGGACGAATATAATATTTGTGGGTATACACTGTATAAGAAAGACAGGCAGGACAGAAGAGGAGGAGGGGTAGCGCTATACATAAGAAACAGTCTTGAAGCCCAGGTGTTAAACCTGGACAAAGAAAATAAAACCGAATCAATATGGGTCAGAATAACGGACAAAAATTCAAAGGGCATAATAATAGGGGCATGCTATAGACCGCCAGATTCAGATGGTGAGCACAATAATCTGTTATACAATGACCTTAGAAATGTGTGTAGCAAAGGAGAAGCCATACTAATGGGGGATTTCAACTTCCCCCAAATAAAATGGGAAAACCCGGTGGGTAGCGCGAAGGATGAAATAGAAATGGTGGAAATGACAAATGACTGCTTCCTAACACAATTTGTGAAGGCACCCACTAGAGGGGAGGCATGCCTTGATTTAGTCTTTTCAAATAACGAAGATAGAATAACTAAAACAGAGGTCAGAGAACCACTGGCAAACTCAGACCACAACATGGTCTCATTTGAAGTGTTTTTTAAATCCCCAAAAGTAAAGACTAAAGCTAAGGTTTACAATTTTAGAAAAGCAAACTATGAAGGTATGAAACAGAGACTAACAGAAGTAGATTGGAGTAAAATAGAGAAAACACCCACAGAAGAAGGATGGTTGTTCTTCAAAAATGTAGTACTAGAGGCGCAAAACAATTATATCCCTAAAGTAGACAAATCTAAATGTAAAACTAAATTGCCAAAATGGTTTAATAGATCAATTAAAAAAAAATTTCAGCGAAAAAAGGCACTTTACAGAGCATTAAAAAAGGACCAAAAAAAAGTACGCAGAAAGAGTACACAGAACTGCAAACGCAAGTCAAAAAGGAAGTTAGAAAGGCCAAGAGAGAAATAGAAATAAACATTGCTAAGGGAGCTAAAACCAATTCCAAAATGTTTTTCCAATATTACAACAGCAAGAGAACATTCAAAGAGGAGATTAAATGTTTAAGAGATACAAATGGCAAAATCATAGAGGAAGAAAAAAAAATAGCAAATATATTAAATGATTACTTTTCACAAGTTTTTACAAAGGAAGATACTGACAACATGCCCCACATGTCATCCAGTTCCTATCCAGTTTTAAATAACTTTAGCATAACTGAGGCAGAAGTGTTAAAGGGACTAGGAGCTCTTAAAATAAACAAATCCCCTGGGCCGGATGAGATCCTCCCAGTAGTACTCAAAGAAATGAAAGAAGTAATTTACAAACCGCTAACCAAGATCATGCAGCAGTCTCTTGACACAGGGGTGGTACCGACAGACTGGAAAATTGCAAACGTAATACCGATCCACAAAAAGGGAAACAAAACTGAACCAGGTAACTACAGACCAGTAAGCCTGACTTCTATTATATGCAAACTTATGGAAACTATAATAAGATCCAAAATGGAAAATTACCTATATGGTAACAGGGTACTGGGAGACAGTCAACATGGTTTTAGGAAAGGGAGATCGTGCCTAACTAACTTGCTTGATTTTTTTGAGGATGCAACATCGATAATGGATAATTGCAAAGCATATGACATGGTTTATTTAGATTTCCAGAAAGCTTTTGACAAAGTCCCGCACAAAAGATTAATTCTCAAACTGAACGCAGTTGGGATTCAAGGAAACACATGTACATGGATTAGGGAGTGGTTAACATGTAGAAAACAGAAAGTACTGATTAGAGGAAAAACCTCAGAATGGAGTGTGGTAACCAGCGGTGTACCACAGGGATCAGTATTAGGTCCTCTGCTATTCCTAATCTACATTAATGATTTAGATTCTGGTATAGTAAGCAAACTTGTTAAATTTGCAGACGACACAAAAGTAGGAGGAGTGGCAAACACTGTTGTAGCAGCAAAGGTCATTCAAAATGATCTAGACAAGATTCAGAACTGGGCAGACACATGGCAAATGACATTTAATAGAGAAAAGTGTAAGGTACTGCACGCAGGAAATAAAAATGTACATTATAAATATCATATGGGAGATATTGAAATTGGAGAAGGAATCTATGAAAAAGACATAGGAGTTTTTGTTGACTCAGAAATGTCTTCATCTAGACAATGTGGGGAAGCTATAAAAAAGGCTAACAAGATGCTCGGATACATTGTGAAAAGTGTTGAATTTAAATCAAGGGAAGTAATGTGAAAACTGTAAAATGCACTAGTAAGACCTCATCTTGAATATTGTGTGCAGTTCTGGTCACCTCGCTATAAAAAAGATATTGCTGCTCTAGAAAGAGTGCAAAGAAGAGCGACCAGAATTATTCCGGGCTTAAAAGGCATGTCATATGCAGACAGGCTAAAAGAATTGAATCTGTTCAGTCTTGAACAAAGAAGACTGTGTGGCGACCTAATTCAAGCATTCGAAATTCTAAAAGGTATTGACTTTATCGACCCAACGGACTTTTTCAGCCTGAAAAAAGAAACACGGACCAGGAGTCACAAATGGAAATTAGACAAAGGGGCATTCAGAACAGAAAATAGGAGGCACTTTTTTACACAGAGAATTGTGAGGGTCTGGAATCAACTCCCCAGTAATGTTGTTGAAGCTGACACCCTGGGATCCTTCAAGAAGCTGCTTGATGAGATTTTGGGATCAATAAGCTACTAACAACCAAACGAGCAAGATGGGCCGAATGGCCTCCTCTTGTTTGTAATCTTTCTTATGTTCTTATATTCCTGTTTATTCTGTTGTAACAGTAACAAATATGATTGTATCTTTGTTATTCTGAATCAGAAAGGGAAGTTGCAACCTCCTGGAATAGGGCTGGTTTGCTTAACATAACTGGGAGAATCTAAAATGAATGAATGAAGTACCCTACTTATAAATGTATTATGATATATTATTTTTGTTAGTATGCAATGTAATATGATATACCCTCTTATTAGTGTATTATTGTTTAGCATGTTGCTTGTAACCAGTAAGAATATTATTAGTGGAATTGAGAGTTATAGGAGAGTTAATTGCTAAAAGGTCATGCTGGCTTGCTGAAAAGTCTTGAGTCTCTCTTATCAGGAGATAGAATCTCTAAAAGAAACTTGAAGCCTTCTTTGGCATTCCAGTTTAGTGAAGCACAGGAGAGCAGCCGACTCTATGAAAACAGCCAGTAAATCCAGGGGCAGCTGGAACTGAATGAAAGGAATAGTTACTCTTGATTTTACTTTAATGAAAGAATAATAAGAAGTCTACTAGTGGAAAGATTGTAAAGATTTGAAATTAAGCAAACACAGTGCAGAAATTAACTTGAAGAAAAACTTCAGTCAAAACATAAAGGTACCAGTCTGTGTCAGGCTATAGTAGGCTTGACAAAGAGAAAGTAATTATTTTGGTAACTTTGTTTGTTTGAAGGGCTGCGTGGGGGTAGTTGAAGGGTTCTTAGCCACTAATGCAAGTTAGAATGGTTGGGAGGTTCTAAAATCCAAGATTCCTGTAATAAATGATCTCTTACATGGTAAACAATACCTCATAGTACAAGAAAAAGGAGGCATGGTAGACTAGACATGGCTTCATAAATCATAGAAATGAATGAAGAGCTCATAAAAACCAGTCAGGGAGACCATGTTTACATTTAGAAAGAATGCCATATGTCTGAGAAAATACTTATAGCTTATCTGTTAATAATGAACTTGACAGAGCAGCAGGCAGTTTGGAACCTGTCTGAACATGATTTTTGTAGAAGCACAGAGAGAGACCATGTTTAATTTAGAGCACTGAATATCTAAAATGAGACATTCTAACTATATTTTTGATAGCTTAGATTTAAGTGAAACTAATTGGATTTATAATTGCTGACTTACGACTTATTATGAACCTCCTACCAGCCTTTATCCAGCATGACTCTGTTAATTGTTTGATCACATCTATACATGTAATGAAGCACTAGACCTCCCAGATAGCCTGTCAGCCTGTCTGTAACTACTCAATCCATTTTTAAGCATTTAATAATGCTTAAAAACCCAAGATTATGCCTCGCCTTCTCAGCGGTAATCTTAGCTCATGCACCAAACTTTCTGGTAAACTAAAGTCTAACAAAATAAAGAGGACATTGAACAGGCTATTTAATATAGTAAATGACAGACCATTTTATGGAAGGAAGTGAGCCTAATACAGAAGAACTTATTGAGAGAAACCAAGAGTTAGAAGAATCGTCTAATAACGTCTTGGAAAGATTATCTTGCAATATAAGCCAGGATAATTAAGTAGGGCATATTACAGTGAGTGATAGTGAAGACTCATTACATGAGGCAGAGGTACAGGAGATTGCCCTGGGAGAGGAGTTAGAAACATAGGCTGGCAGAAGACTGTAAAATGTTAGTTAGCAGAGAAATGAGGAGCTTCAGTATTCTACCTTTGAATCAGAGGAAGAGGAACTGATTACAAATAAAAAGGAGATACCCCTTAAAGCTGTCAACTTTTTAAATAGGTTCAAAGAAAAAAAGAAAAAAAAAAAGTTAAGCAAGCAAAGGAGTGAATCAGCTGAAGCAGCTGCAATAGGGAATGTTCAGTAAGTCCACCCAGAGGGGCGGCAACCAGCAAGGAGAGAGGGAGCTCACAGGCTCCACCAACTCACTCATATAATGTGAGGTGGGGTCCTAGAGAGCCCAAAGAGCAGGCATGCATAGAGACCAGACCTAAGATAACACAGAACTGAAGATACAGCAGACCTCCAATTTTTAAAACATTAGCAGCAGCAGAAGCAGTCGAGATTATTACAGAGGAGGTGGAGACTATGTAAAATATTTAAATTAATAAAATAATAATACAAAAATAATAATTAATTGATTAAATAATTAAATTAAATTAAAGACCAGGGTATTAATTTAAGTACAGCATTATAAAGAAACAGTTTGCAGTATCTGAAACAGCTCTAAGCAGTAATGGGGTTATTTAACTATGCAAGGAGCACACTGCCACGTTACTCAGTATTAACAGCTTCATTGCATCACAGCATTTCCAAGGAAATATTTTCCTGGACAGAGGGGGAAATGTAAATACAGGAAGTGCAGGACATTGCCACTTGAGTGAAAGGTGAACTTTTAGAGGCATACTTCCATGAGAACAAGCTGCAGTTGTGAAGAATAGAGGAGATGAAATGCCTATTAAGAATGTAGGTTTTAATTTCATAAGTACAGAGAAGTAGTTTTGTTGTGAGGAGAGAATGCTCTCTGTCTTAACTAAAGTAGCCCCGTCTCTGTTCAAACGACAACCCTATTGAAGTTTTCAGTGATACCCCAGGACCCCTAACAAAGGGGTCACTGGTAAATATGAAGGAGCTGCAACTAATGTGGAATACATGGATTACTTTGCTAGCTGATCCAAAGAATAGTTACTCTGCCCATACAGGCAAACCTATAGCACATGCCAGTATATGAAAAGAGATGAAAAGCTGAGGGGTAACAGAATCAGTGTTCAGCATGCAGATGGCCAAGCAAGAGGGGAAGAAGGTTACAATAATAGGTAACAATCTTGCTGATTAATTAGCACAAGCAGCAGTACAGGGAAAACAAAATTATAACCTTTCAGGCAGTAACTGCCAGACAATTGCTATTAGAATTTCTGATAGATGTAGACAAATACCAGTTGGAGCAGGGAGTACTGTACAGGCTGCTTGTTTAAAACAAGCAAGAGAATAGTACCTCCTACATTAAAAAGGCAGGCTATTCTGATGAATGCATACAAGAAACAGGATCACTACAGAGTGTATTAAGGGGATCCTATATCAGCTAAGTGAGTACTGGTGCCCAGAACTGCATGCTGAAACCAGAGATCTGCAGAGCAGGTTTACTCTGCCAGCACTTTATTGAAGTGTTACATACAGGCAGGCAGAGGTAAGTGAGAGACACTTCTGACTGATAAGGTGACTTTGCAAATGGAACAGATTAATAATTGTACCTGGAAATGTTTTATTAAAAATATTTCCATGAATTAGTATGTTTGTTTGTGTGTGA
This sequence comes from Polyodon spathula, assembly GCF_017654505.1. Taxonomy (NCBI): domain Eukaryota; kingdom Metazoa; phylum Chordata; class Actinopteri; order Acipenseriformes; family Polyodontidae; genus Polyodon; species Polyodon spathula. Next base: position 593,495 of record NC_054568.1, on the reverse strand, counting down.
GTTGTATGTTTATAAGAATCAAAAATAAATATTTGGATTATAGATTGCATGAAAAACTCAAAGACATGATATTAATTTGGCTAAAATAATATCAGGGAAAGAAAATATGCATTCAATAATTGAAATACTGTTAATAACAATTTAAAAACAAATTGTTATTGAAGCTTATTGGTAAATCTATGATGGTTATAATAAAGCCTGACGTGCTTTTATTTTATTTTATTATTTTATTATTATTGGAAAAATAAATTCCTTTTTGTAAAAGGAATGTAACAGAATTATTGTCTTGACTGCAAAGAAAAATGATAGGGATTGAAGAGAGTAGTTTAGAAGGTAGAAAATGCTTATGACTGTTTATTGAGAAAGTGTGTCAATATACACCTTCCTTTTAAAATACAGCAGGCAGCTTGTGTATTGCAAAACTATAAAAAAAGAAAAGGGGAGAGTACAATAAATATTTTCATAAATTCAGTTTTGATGTGTTCTGGGCGTTTTGACAAATGAAGACGATAAGGATTTTAGTCTTTGTGTTTTCCATGTATATGTACTAATTTTTGCAAGTCTGTAACTACAACTAGAAGAGGGAGTGAAACTTGTATGGAAACCATGGCTACACTGATGAACAAGCCAGCTGGTTTGTCAGACAGGGTTCGTAAGGATCACTAGGATCATCACTAGTTCTATCCATGCAAGTCCTCCTCATGTCTATGACAGGGGTGCTGATATCCTGAAAACTATGGTCCTGTCGCTGGATTTCATTCGACTGACTTGACAGACTTCATAAGAAGTATTGATAAATGCGAGGTCGTTGGGCCCGTGCTCGCCGAGGGTAAGTGGCAGTGGGACTCACTGGGCAGTTGGCACCCTACAGCGGGCTATTGGGCCCCATGCTCACCAGGGGCACGTGGCAGCAGGGTTCCCCGGGCCGCTTAACCCCTGCTGCCGGTCGCTGGTCCCTGTGCTTGCAGGAGACAAGTGGCATCAGTGCTCTCCAGGCACCTGAAACTCTGCAGTGGGTTGCTGGACCTCTTGCTCGCCAGAGGCAGGTGGCAGTGGGGCTCCCCGGGAAGCTGGAACCCTGCAGCGATTCGCTGAGTCCTGTGCTCGAGTGGGGAAAGTGGTAGCTGGGCTCCCCAGGCACCTGGAACCCTGTACCGGGAAAATGGGCCCCATGCTCGCCGGGGGCAAGAAGCATTGGCTGCTGGCACCCTGCAGCGGGGCACTAGGCCCCGTGCCGGAATGGGGCAAGTGGCAGCAGGGATCCTCGTGCTGCTGCAACCCTGCAGCGGGGCCCTGGTCCTGTGCTCGCCAGGGGCAAGTGGCAGCGAGGCTCCCCATGCTGCTGGCACTCTGCAGCAGGGCAATGGGCCCCATGCTCTCTGGGGGCATGGGGCAGCAGGGCTCACTGGGCTACTGGCACCCTGCAGCGGGTCGCTTAGCCTCGTGCTTGCTGGGGGCAGGTGGCAGCGGGACTCCCCTTGCAGCTGGCACCCTGCAGTGGGACATTGTGCCCCGTGCTTGACGGGGGCAGCTGGCACCCTGTAACAGGGCATTGTGGCATTTGGGATCTCCTGGCTGCTGGCACCTGGCTGCTGGCACCTGGCAGCGGTTCACTGGGCCCCGTGCTCGAATGGGGCAAGTGTCAACTGGGCTCCCCGGGCACCTGGGACTCTGCAGCGGGGCACTATGCCCCATGCACGAATGGGGCAAGTGGCAGCGGGGCTCCCCATGCTGCTGGTACCCTGCAGCAGGGCATTGTGCCCCATACTTGATGGGGCAGCTGGCACCTTGCAGCTGGTATCTGGGCCCCTTTCTCACTGGGGGCAAGTGGCAGCAGGAATCCTCGTGCTGCTGGAACCCTGCAGCGGGTCGCTGGGTCCCGTGCTCACATGGGGGCATGTGGCAGTGGGGCTCCCTGGGCAGCTGGCACCCTTGAGCGGGTTGCTGTCCCCTGTGCTCTTTGGGGGCAGGTTGCAGCGGGTCTCCCCATGCAGCTGGAACAGGGCAGCGGGTCCCGGGTATGCGTGATCGTCTGGGGCAAATGGCAGTGGTTACATGGAAATACATCACAGATAACTGTGTAAGTAAGTGGAAACTGCACTGTAAAATAAAGTAATTCTTGTTACCGGGGTAATCCCCAATAATTACCAAGTTACCCTTTTGATCCGTCGCCCCATCTTCTGTGGAGATGTTACATGGAAATACATCACGGACAACTATGTAAGTAAGTGCAAACTAACAAATCGTTAACTGTATTGAGGTTTTAATGAGGAAGTAGCTATGCATTTCTATTGTTGCTGTCTTTGAAATACTAATTGTTACTACATGTTTCCTTCATAGTTGAAATAAAAAAAATGTTAACATATATTTAGTATTTTCATTAACAAGAAGAAGGCACTTGGATTTGAAGTAGGAAGCTTTTGATCTAAAGTCAAAATGCTCTACCACTGAGCTATACCCCCGAACTATAACCCCTTTACCCAATATCCTTTTCTGCCAAGCACAACCAACACTGCAGAGCTGCAGTTTCAGAAATGCAACATCAATGGCTAGTTATTTTTACCTCTTATTTCTCAACAAAATATTCAGGAAGTATTGTAAGGTCCCTCAGGTAATAGAATAACACGTTGTTCCAGACTTAATGTTTTTTTAAAGAAATTTAACTAAATACAAAATATAATGTTGAAAAAAAGAGAAGCTTTTATAGTTTATGAAGTATGTTATAACGTTCCCCAGCGTGTTCTGAAAACAAGGACAATAATTCCAAGATACCAAACAAATAGATTTTTGTGCATGTTTCTAGGAAGAGAATCAGATATAGCCAAAAAACACCTCGTCCTGGGGGAGCACCCACTGCCAGTTAAACGAGGCAGTCTTCCCAGCAACAGCGAGTGGAAGCGACAGCGAGTGGGAGAAGTACAGGCGTGGAAAAGTACAGAGCAGTTTCGAAGCAGAAAGGAGAAATTGCATCTTGAATTGCTTTAATCAGAAAACAGAGGACATTGGGGAAACACAGCAGCAGCTCAAAGTCAAACAGCCGCGTGTGTTTTTCTGATAACAAACAAGCTGAAACTCGGAGCAGCTGATTCAAATTCAGCGCCGTTTTGAGACACGGGCGAGGGGAGGAGCCGACAGCACAGCAGAACAACGCAGTTAAATGAGGCAGTCTTCCCAGCGACAGCGAGTGGAAGCGACAGTGAGTGGGAGAAGTACAGGCGTGGAAAAGTACAGAGCAGTTTCGAAGCAGAAAGGAGAAATTGCATCTTGAATTGCTTTAATCAGAAAACAGGGGACATTGGGGAAACACAGCCGCGTGTGTTTTTCTGATAACAAACAAGCTGAAACTCGGAGCAGCTGATTCAAATTCAGCGCCGTTTTGAGACACGGGCGAGGGGAGGAGCCGACAGCACAGCAGAACAACGCAGTTAAACGAGGCAGTCTTCCCAGCGACAGCGAGTGGAAGCGACAGCGAGTGGGAGAAGTACAGGCGTGGAAAAGTACAGAGCAGTTTAGAAGCAGAAAGGAGAAATTGCATCTTGAATTGCTTTAATCAGAAAACAGAGGACATTGGGGAAACACAGCCGCGTGTGTTTTTTCTGATAACAAACAAGCTGAAACTCGGAGCAGCTGATTCAAATTCAGCGCCGTTTTGAGACACGGGCGAGGGGAGGAGCCGACAGCACAGCAGAACAACGCAGTTAAACGAGGCAGTCTTCCCAGCGACAGCGAGTGGGAGAAGTACAGGCGTGGAAAAGTACAGAGCAGTTTCGAAGCAGTTTGAAAGCAGGTTGACGGCTGCAGAAGAAACTAAACTTCAAAAAAAAAACCTCAACATGGTCTTCAAGCCTGTAATCTGTGACACCTGCTTGATGTGGGAAATCCGAGAAAACCCAGCGGAGCTAAACCAAGTGTGCGTAAAGTGCCGCGCGATCCAGGATTTGCATAAACTAGTAAGTATGCTAGAAATGGAGCTGGAAGAAGTGAGACAGCAACAGGATCTTGAGGAACTGGCACACCCACAATTCATGGAAGTCTGCATCACCCCTAACAGACTGAAAGCCACCAGGGAGATAGAAGGTCAGAACAGCTGGGTTCAGGTAGGCAGAAGCAGGGAAAAAAAGAAACTTCGTCAAACACAACCACCAGAAATCAAAACAACCAACAGATTTGAGTCACTTCAGAATTTTGATGAGCAGAACCAACAACAAGAGAATGAAAGGAACAACATCCAGGACCCTATTGACAGTGGTGACCAGACAGCAAAAAGAAGGGAGGTCATGATTGTTGGGGACTCCATATTGAGAAACACAGCAAGTTCAATTCGTAGTTTGGACCCCCTTACTACAACAGTGTGCTGCCTTCCGGGAGCCTCGGTCAAGCACATCACTGAGAACGTGGACAGGCTCCTAGAACGAACAGGAGACGACCCGGTAGTAGTCGTCCACATCGGTACAAACAACATTGGAAGAGACAGACCAAAATCCCTGCAAAACAAATTCAGAGAGCTAGGAAGGAAATTAAAAGAGAAAACCAAAACTGTGGTATTTTCTGGTATACTACCCGCACCTTGCAAAGGACCATATGGACAGCTGGAAATAATTAATCAAAACGAATGGCTGAAGACGTGGTGCACACGGGAAGGCTTCACCTATCTTGATCATTGGACCACATTCTACAACGAGGACTATCTGTATAGACGGGATGGACTGCATTTAAATAACAAGGGAACTAGTCTACTCGGAGAAAAGATCCTCGAGCAGGTTCGGAAGCATTTAAACTAGAAAGGAAGGGGGGAGAAATCAACAAAAAAACAGAAGGGAGACCGCATCAAAACAAGAACAACAACTCAGGTAAGACAACCATTAAAATGTATTTATCTAAATGCTAGAAGTATCAGAAACAAAATTCTAGAACTTGAAGCTACTGCACTAACAGGTAACTATGATGTGATAGGTGTTACAGAAACGTGGTTATCTGAGAGTGATGGGGACGAATATAATATTTGTGGGTATACACTGTATAGGAAAGACAGGCAGGACAGAAGAGGAGGAGGGGTAGCGCTATACATAAGAAACAGTCTTGAAGCCCAGGTGTTAAACCTGGACAAAGAAAATAAAACCGAATCAATATGGGTCAGAATAACAGACAAAAATTCAAAAGGCATAATAATAGGAGCATGCTATAGACCGCCAGATTCAGACGGTGAGCACAATAATCTGTTATACAATGACATTAGAAATGTGTGTAGCAAAGGAGAAGCCATACTAATGGGGGATTTCAACTTCCCCAAAATAAAATGGGAAAACCCGGTGGGTAGCGCGAAGGATGAAATAGAAATGGTGGAAATGACAAATGACTGCTTCCTAACACAATTTGTGAAGGCACCCACTAGAGGGGAGGCATGCCTTGATTTAGTCTTTTCAAATAACGAAGATAGAATAACTAAAACAGAGGTCAGAGAACCACTGGCAAACTCAGACCACAACATGGTCTCATTTGAAGTGTTTTTTAAATCCCCAAAAGTAAAGACTAAAGCTAAGGTTTACAATTTTAGAAAAGCAAACTATGAAGGCATGAAACAGAGACTAACAGAAGTAGATTGGAGTAAAATAGAGAAAACACCCACAGAAGAAGGATGGTTGTTCTTCAAAAATGTAGTACTAGAGGCGCAAAACAATTACATCCCTAAAGTAGACAAATCTAAATGTAAAACTAAATTGCCAAAATGGTTTAATAGATCAATTAAAAAAAATATTCAGCGAAAAAAGGCACTTTACAGAGCATTAAAAAAGGACCAAAAAGAAAGTACGCAGAAAGAGTACACGGAACTGCAAACGCAAGTCAAAAAGGAAGTTAGAAAGGCCAAGAGAGAAATAGAAATGAACATTGCTAAGGGAGCTAAAACCAATTCCAAAATGTTTTTCCAATATTACAACAGCAAGAGAACATTCAAAGAGGAGATTAAATGTTTAAGAGATACAAATGGCAAAATCGTAGAGGAAGAAAAAAAAATAGCAAATATGTTAAATGATTACTTTTCACAAGTTTTTACAAAGGAAGATACTGACAACATGCCCCACATGTCATCCAGTTCCTATCCAGTTTTAAATAACTTTAGCATAACTGAGGCAGAAGTGTTAAAGGGACTAGGAGCTCTTAAAATAAACAAATCCCCTGGGCCGGATGAGATCCTCCCAGTAGTACTCAAAGAAATGAAAGAAGTAATTTACAAACCGCTAACCAAGATCATGCAGCAGTCTCTTGACACAGGGGTGGTACCGACAGACTGGAAAATTGCAAACGTAATACCGATCCACAAAAAGGGAAACAAAACTGAACCAGGTAACTACAGACCAGTAAGCCTGACTTCTATTATATGCAAACTTATGGAAACTATAATAAGATCCAAAATGGAAAATTACCTATATGGTAACAGGGTACTGGGAGACAGTCAACATGGTTTTAGGAAAGGGAGATCGTGCCTAACTAACTTGCTTGATTTTTTTGAGGATGCAACATCGATAATGGATAATTGCAAAGCATATGACATGGTTTATTTAGATTTCCAGAAAGCTTTTGACAAAGTCCCGCACAAAAGATTAATTCTCAAACTGAACGCAGTTGGAATTCAAGGAAACACATGTACATGGATTAGGGAGTGGTTAACATGTAGAAAACAGAAAGTACTGATTAGAGGAAAAACCTCAGAATGGAGTGTGGTAACCAGCGGTGTACCACAGGGATCAGTATTAGGTCCTCTGCTATTCCTAATCTACATTAATGATTTAGATTCTGGTATAGTAAGCAAACTTGTTAAATTTGCAGACGACACAAAAGTAGGAGGAGTGGCAAACACTGTTGCAGCAGCAAAGGTCATTCAAAATGATCTAGACAAGATTCAGAACTGGGCAGACACATGGCAAATGACATTTAATAGAGAAAAGTGTAAGGTACTGCACGCAGGAAATAAAAATGTACATTATAAATATCATATGGGAGATATTGAAATTGGAGAAGGAATCTATGAAAAAGACCTAGGAGTTTTTGTTGACTCAGAAATGTCTTCATCTAGACAATGTGGGGAAGCTATAAAAAAGGCTAACAAGATGCTCGGATACATTGTGAAAAGTGTTGAATTTAAATCAAGGGAAGTAATGTTAAAACTGTACAATGCACAAGTAAGACCTCATCTTGAGTATTGTGTGCAGTTCTGGTCACCTCGCTATAAAAAAGATATTGCTGCTCTAGAAAGAGTGCAAAGAAGAGCGACCAGAATTATTCTGGGCTTAAGAGGCATGTCATATGCAGACAGGCTAAAAGAATTGAATCTGTTCAGTCTTGAACAAAGAAGACTACGTGGCGACCTAATTCAAGCATTCAAAATTCTAAAAGGTATTGACAGTGTCGACCCAAGGGACTTTTTCAGCCTGAAAAAAGAAACAAGGACCAGGGGTCACAAATGGAGTTTAGAAAAAGGGGCATTCAGAACAGAAAATAGGAGACACTTTTTTACACAGAGAATTGTGAGGGTCTGGAATCAACTCCCCAGTAATGTTGTTGAAGCTGACACCCTGGGATCCTTCAAGAAGCTGCTTGATGAGATTTTGGGATCAATAAGCTACTAACAACCAAACGAGCAAGATGGGCCGAATGGCCTCCTCTCGTTTGTAAACTTTCTTATGTTCTTATGTTCTAAAACACTTGGTCCTTCACGGGTTCAGCAAAATGTTGGTTGCTTCAGCCCACACTAGAAAAGTGGTTGTTATTTTATTTTTTAATATATTAAATTGAAAGCCGCAGCTTGCCTTTTCAGGGGGCTTTTTCAGATTATTTAAGAAACTCCATGCTACATTCTTAAGACAGTCATCATTTTTATGTTACGTTTTCTTCATGGTAACACTGAAGATACTTTCCAAGTCAACTTCTATAAATATAAGGGGACACTAAGTAGAGGTCCAGTGATGGGCTGGAGAGAGCGGATACTGCCAATTTTGGAGGAATCCGATGATATAGAGCAATATCTAATGACTTTTGAAGAGGTAGTCACTGCCTGTGCGAGAGAAAAAAGATTGGGCTATACTGTTAGTACCACTGCTTAATGGTAAAGGCCAAAGTGCATTTGTATTAATGGATTCTAATGATACTATGGACTATGATAAGGTAATGGAAGCCATATTAAAGAACTAAGAAACTAATGTGGATACTTACTGTAAGCGCTTCCGAGCTACAAATCTGGTGAAGGGAGAAACCCATAAAGAACTGTACGTGCGGCTAAAAGAGTTATACAGAAAATGGATCAGGCCAGAAGGATATTGGACAATTATTATGGCGCAGGTCCTGAGGATGGTGAACCCTGAGGTGTTTGTATGGATTAAGGAACAAGAGGAACCAGCCTTGGAAGCGGCCCGGCTTGCTGAGATCTATGTGTCGGTGTGAAGAGGACAGAGGGCGTATTTCCAAGGGGCTAACAGACCAAACCCAGGTAAGTCTGAGGGGTCAGGGAAAGATGCTGGTCATATTGGTAAAATACAAAAAGTTATCCCAATGCAACTATTAACCCTAGTAAAAACAAAATAGTGTGTTATAACTGCAGAGAGGAAGGTCATATCAAGCCTAATTGCCTGTGAGGAAGTCCAAGCCATCTAATTATTGTTATGTACCAAGGCCTAGTCTGCCAGTAAGAAAGGGGCAGTGTTACTTCTGTTACCAACAAAGGACAGTAAACTGTAGCTAAGTGGCAGGGACCCTGTTAAGTGTTAAAAAAAGGGTCCAGTGACATAAGAAATTAAAATGCTAGATTGTCAAAAAGAGTAACAAACATTTCATGTGAATCGTTTGAAAGAGTTGCACCCCAGGCATAGCATAGAGAGTCTCCCGCTGTTCATCAGGGCAGTGGAGGATGAGGAGGAGGAGGAACAGCTATACCTCCCATGAGAGAAACAGAAGGTGGACTGGGACTTGGTGCACTTGTTGAGGAAACAGCAAGAAGAGCTTAGGTCTTGTCTCAATCCGGACCTGTTTGAAAAAAACGGGATTACAAATTTGGTTCATCATAAAATCCAGCTGAAGGATAGGGGGCCACTTCATTTCCATTCCAACAGAGCGCCAAAAAACTTTTATCTGATTTTTAAGGCGGAATTGCCTTGTTTTAAGGTTACTCCTTACTCAGCAATGCGACCATAGCTAAACTCGAATATATGAACTCCATTCAATGTAAAATAAATTGTTTTTGGTAAAAGATGTACGTTTCTTAACGTCAAAATAATTTGTTTTCAAAGAAAGCCCATGACTACTTGTTATAGAAGTACCAGTTCTTGTGTATCAAATTACTATTACTGACAGGCTTGTTGTTTGAGGCAGTACTGAAATGTTGAGTTAATTATTAGGACATTTAAAAACAAAATAAAAAATCAGTGTATACTACATCCGGACGATGGTGGCAAGTATTTAAAAGACATTACTATCTGCAAAATAGTATTTACATTTTTTTTTTATTATACTTTTCTGGCAACCTATTTTCTATTTGTATTTTAAATACATTTGGAGACCACTGTTTTCTATTTAAATAGTTTCCTTGACTATTTTGCAACGCTAGGCGTTCACTGTTAATTGTAAAGTTGATTTGAGCTCTCATCTTTATATTAAAATGCCAGCGATTGCCTTCCCAGGAGGATTTCAAGAGATGTCAAGCTTCCGACTTCTTCAGCATTGAAAGGTGTGGTGGCCAAGTGCTACAGCATCAGTCTTGTAAATCAAAGACCATCGGTTCAAACCTCATCTTGACCTTGTTGCTGTCTTTGAAACATTATTTGTTACTATGTTTTTCCTTCATAGCAAAAATTTAGTATTTTCTAAGAAAAAAAGGGGGTCACTCGAATTGGAACCAGGAATATCTTGATTTGTAGTCAAATGCTCTAACACTGACCTATACCCGCATTACACAATGTCCTTTTGTGCCAAGCAGAACCAACAGTGCTGAGCTACAGTTTCAGAAATGCAGCCTATCAATGGCTACTTATTTCGGTAGCACTTTAGATTACAGTGCAGGAGAAACCAGGTAATTACCATAGATTTACTGGGTAAATACCAATCGTTGTCCCATTCTTCCATGGTAACTACCATTGGAATAACTAGGTAATTACACAGAAATTGACACAGTTTCCAACCAAGATTATATAGTAACAATATAAGGACTACATGGTAACTACACATAATTACTGGGTACCCCCCCCCCCCCCCCCCCCCCCGTTCTTTCACGGTAACTACCATTGGAATAACTAAGTAATTACATAGAAATTGACATGGTTTTATAGTAAGATTACATAGTAATAATTTGTCGTTACATTGTAAAACAGTCGGAATGTTGCGATTGGGAAACAGACATAATGATGATCACTATGGAGTTATTATAGGATAATACACAAATAATATGGTCAAACTAATCCGTTACCAGGTAACTACCCAATAATTACCAACTCCTCCTTTTTTTATCCAACCAGCACTTGTGGCGTTGTTACATGAAAATACATCACAGTAAAATAAACTACACTGTAAAATAAAGTAACGCTTTTACCTGGGTACTTCCCAATAATTACCAAGTTACCCTTTTGGTCCGTTGCCCCATCTTCTGTGGTGATGTTACATGGAAATACATCATGGACAACTATGTCAGTGTAAACTGCACTGTAAAATAAAGTAATACATTATAACAGGTTATTAACAAATAATTAACTGTATTGGGATTTTAATGAGGAAGTATGTATGCATTTATATTAAGTTGACAAATGTAAAGTATTAAAACCTTGTTTGTAGTTTACATTCATCATTATTAGACATGTCCTAGATTAAATGTGACCTTTTTTTGGTGCATGTTTAGCTCATTTTGATAAAATTTGATTTGTTAATTGAAACCAATCTGCCTATGGCTTGAATGTAAAATGAATAACGATAGGTTGCAGATGCAACCCCGGTTCCCTGAAAGAGAAAATAACCATTAACGTATGGGACATTGCCATCAGGCAGTAGGGATTGGCTGAGCTTTATAGCAAAGCTGCCGATAGGCCTCTACGCGAGCTGACGTGTAAGCCCGCCCCCTGGGAGCTTACAATATGCAGCGAGCAGAGACTCTCTTCCTCTTTTGCTCTTCAGGCCGTGAAGGCTTCCGGAGCGACCTCGCGGGTTGATGGTTATTTTCTGGGGAACCGGGGTTGCATCCGCAACCTATCGTTCCCTTTCAATTCGAAAATAACCATTAAGGTATGGGAACAGTGTACCCAAGTTGTCGCAAGGGAGGATTCTCGGCTGTAGGACAGACTTATGTCATAACGCAATTATATGCAGAGCTGCACCTCAGCGTCTATGCTCGCAATGACACCTGTCCTAAAGTGGGGTATCCGACACTACATTGGCATCCTGAGGTGCCATAGAGTGTAGTACAGATGATCCAAATAATGGAGCAGAGGAATCCAGCACGTTTAATCTGGAAAACCTCATAAAGGTATGCGGTGTAACCCAACTGGCTTCCGCGCAAATATCATAAGAACATAAGAACATAAGAAAGTTGACAAACGAGAGGAGGCCATTTGGCCCATCTTGCTCGTTTGGTTGTTAGTAGCTAATTGATCTCAGAATCTCATCAAGTAGCTTCTTGAAGGATCCCAGGGTGTCAGCTTCAACAACATTATTGGGGAGTTGATTCCAGACCCTCACAATTCTCTGTGTAAATAAAGTGCCTCCTATTTTCTGTTCTGAATGCCCTTTGTCTAATCACCATTTGTGACCCCTGGTCCTTGTTTCTTTTTTCAGGCTGAAAAAGTCCCTTGCGTCGACACTGTCAATACCTTTTAGAATTTTGAATGCTTGAATTAGGTCGCCACATAGTTTTCTTTGTTCAAGACTGAACAGATTCAATTCTTTTAGCCTGTCTGCATATAACATGCCTTTTCAGCCCGGAATAATTCTGGTCACTCTTCTTAGCACTCTTTCTAGAGCAGCAATATCTATATGACCAGAACTGCATACAATATTCAAGATGAGGTCTTACTAGTGCATTGTACAGTTTTAACATTACTTCCCTTGATTTAAATTCAACACTTTTCACAATGTATCCGAGCATCTTGTTAGCCTTTTTTATAGCTTCCCCATATTGTCTAGATGAAGACAACAAAAACTCCTAGGTCTTTTTCATAGATTCCTTCTCCAATTTCAGTATCTCCCATATGATATTTATAATGTACATTTTTATTTCCTGCATGCAGTACCTTACACTTTTCTCTATTAAATGTCATTTGCCATGTGTCTGCCCAGTTCTGAATCTTGTCTAGATCATTTTGAATGACCTTTGCTGCTACAACAGTGTTTTCCACTCCTCCTACTTTTGTGTCGTCTGCAAATTTAACAAGTTTGCTTACTATACCAGAATCTAAATCATTAATGTAGACTAGGAATAGCAGAGGACCTAATACTGATCCCTGTGGTACACCACTGCTTACCACACTCCATTCTGAGGTTTTTCCTCTAATAAGTACTTTCTGTTTTCTACATGTTAACCACTCCCTAATCCATGTACATGTGTTTCCTTGAATCCCAACTGCGTTCAGTTTGAGAATTAATCTTTTGTGCGGGACTTTGTCAAAAGCTTTCTGGAAATCTAAATAAACCATGTCATGCTTTGCAATTATCCATTATCGATGTTGCATCCTCAAAAAAATCAAGCAAGTTAGTTAGACACGATCTCCCTTTCCTAAAACCATGTTGACTGTCTCCCAGGACCCTGTTACCATATAGGTAATTTTCCATTTTGGATCTTATTATAGTTTCCATAAGTTTGCATATAATAGAAGTCAGGCTTACTGGTCTGTAGTTACCTGGTTCAGTTTTGTTTCCCTTTTTGTGGATCGGTATTACGTTTGCAATTTTCCAGTCTGTCGGTACCACCCCTGTGTCAAGAGGCTGCTGCATGATCTTGGTTAGTGGTTTGTAAATTACTTCTTTCATTTCTTTGAGTACTACTGAGAGGATCTCATCCAGCCCAGGGGATTTGTTTATTTTAAGAGCTCCTAGTCCCTTTAACACTTCTGCCTCAGTTATGCTAAAGTTATTTAAAACTGGATAGGAACTGGATGACATGTGGGGCATGTTGTCAGTATCTTCCTTTGTAAAAACTTGTGAAAAGTAATCATTTAACATATTTGCTATTTTTTTTATCTTCATCTACGATTTTTGCCATTTGTATCTCTTAAACATTTAATCTCCTCTTTGAATGTTCGCTTGCTGTTGTAATATTGGAAAAACATTTTGGAATTGGTTTTAGCTCCCTTAGCAATGTTCATTTCTATTTCTCTCTTGGCCTTTCTAACTTCCTTTTTGACTTGCGTTTGCAGTTCTGTGTACTCTTTCTGCGTAATTTCTTTTTGGTCCTTTTTTAATGCTCTGTAAAGTGCTTTTTTTCGCTGAATATTTTTTTTAAATTGCTCTATTAAACCATTTTGGCAATTTAGTTTTACATTTAGATTTGTCTACTTAGGGATGTAATTGTTTTGCGCCTCTAGTATTACATTTTTGACGAACAGCCATCCTTCTTCTGTGGATGTTTTCTCTATTTTACTCCAATCTACTTCTGTTAGTCTCTGTTTCATACCTTCATAGTTTGCTTTTCTAAAATTGTAAACCTTAGCTTTAGTCATTACTTTTGGGGTCTTAAAAAACACTTCAAATGAGACCATGTTGTGGTTTGAGTTTGCCAGTGGTTCTCTGACCTCTGTTTTAGTTATTCTATCTTCGCTATTTGAAAAGATTAAATCAGGGTATGCCTCACCTCTAGTCGGTGCCTTGACAAAGTGTGTTAGGAAGCAGTCATTTGTCATTTCCACCATTTCAATTTCATCCTTCGTGCTACCCACTGGGTTTTCCCATTTTATTTGGGGGAAGTTGAAATCCCCCATTAGTATGGCTTCTCCTTTGCTACACGCATTGCTAATGTCATTGTATAACAGATTATTTTGCTCACCGTCTGAATCTGGCAGTTTATAGTATGCTCCTATTATTATGTCCTTTGAATTTTTGTCCGTTTTTCTGACCCATATTGATTCGGTTTTATTTTCTTTGTCCAGGTTTAACACCTGGGCTTCAAGATTGTTTCTTATGTATAGCGCTACCCCTCCTCCTCTTCTGTCCTGCCTGTCTTTCCTATACAGTGTATACCTACAAATATTATATTCGTCCCCATCACTCTCAGACAACCACTTTTCAGTAAGACCTATCACATCATAGTTACCTGTTAGTGCAGTAGCTTCAAGTTCTAGAATTTTGTTTCTGATACTTCTAGCATTTAAATAAATACATTTAATCATTTAATGGTTGTCTTACCTGAGTTGTTGTTCTTGTTTTGATGCGGTCTCCCTTCTATTTTTTTGTTGATTTCTCCCCCCTTCCTTTCTAGTTTAAATGCTTCTGAACTTGCTCGAGGATTTTTTCTCCAAGTAGACTAGACAGAAAATACCAGACACTGACACCCCTCTAAAAAGGGCCCAGGACGTTGCCATACCCCTAGTGGAATGCGCCTTCAACTGCCCTGGCGGTGGAAGGCCTGCAGACTCATGGGCTAATTTAATAGCATCTACTATTCAGTGGGAAAGGCGTTGTTTTGACAACGGCTGACCCAACGTCTTAGAACCATGGCATATGAACAGTTGTTCTGTTTGCCTCACAGTCTTTGTACGGTCAATATAACACCTCAATGCCCACACAGGGCAGAGCATGTGTAACCATTGTTAGGAAAAGGGAGGAGGATGGAATGCCATCAACTCGACCGGCTGGTTCATATGGAACGGGGATATAACCTTTGGCAGAAAGGCTGGATTTGTACGCATTGAGACCTTAGAACTGTCTCCTGTGAAGCGGATACATGAAGGGTGCACTGACAGTGCATGCAATTCACTGACACTACCAACAGCAAAAATGCGGTTTTCATAGACATGAGCTTCATATCCACTGAGTGGAGAGGCTTGAACGGTGCCTTGGTAAGGGCTTCTAGCACCACGTCAAGGCTCCATGACGGTAAGTTGGTCACTCTTGGAGGTCGCAAGCGTCTTGCGTCTTTAAGGAACTGAGATGCCAAAAAGTGGCAGCCTGGTGATAATCCGTCAATGCGTACATGGCAGGCTGATATGGCAGCTAAATACACTTTAAGTGTAGAGGGAGATTTCCCTTCATCTAACAGTTTCTACAGAAACTGTAATATTACTGCCATAGGACAAGATATTGGGTCATGGCCCCCCGCCAGACACCAATCTTGGAACAACTGCTATTTGTTCATGTACTGCGACCTGGTAGAGGTCGCTCTGGTGCTCTGAATGGTCGAAATCACCGCCGTCGAAAGCCCTAAGGCTGACAGGTTGCATAGTTGCATGAGCTTGGGGTTCAGGTGCCAAAGCCGACCTTCGGCCTGGGACAATAGGTCTGCTCACAGGGGAAGCTCCCGTGGTTGACCATGGAGCAACTGCACCACACTCTGGAACCATACTCTCCGAGGCCACCAAGGAGCGATTAGAATCACTGTCGCTCGCTCTACCCTGACCTTCTCTAAGAGGGAGGGGAGCATCGGAGTAGGTGGAAATGCATATAGGAGGACTGGTATAGGAGACAGTGCGTCGACTCCTAGGGGGCTGTCGGGATCCCTCATCGAGAACCATAGGGGGCAGTGCGTGGTCTCTCACAAAGCGAAGAGATCTACCTGTGCTCTGCCGAACCATTCCCAGATGCACTCTACCACCTGAGGGTGGAGACGCCATTCTCCTGCAAGAGCGCCTCCTCTGGATAGGAGGTCCGCTGCGTAATTGACTCTGCCCGGTAGGTGAACCACGCGCAGAGAGGTCAAGCGCGGCTGTGCCCATAGCAACAGCCGTGCTACCATTCTATGAAGGCGGGGGGACTGTAGGCCTCCCAGCCGGTTGACATATGCCACTTGTTGTCCGACCGCACCAACACGTGCTTGCCCAGAAGCACTGGTAAGAAGTGACGGAGGGCGAGGTCCACTGCTCTGAGTTCTAGAGCGTTGATGTGGGCTGACCTCCAGGGTCCTGACCACACTCCGCGGGTCCCAGAGCCATTCCAGACTGCTCCCCAACCTTGGTTGGAAGTGTCAGTTGTAACCACTTCCCTCCAGAAGATGGGACCCAGGCAAATGCCCTGGCGGATGTTTGCTGGAACTTTCCACCAGCGCAGTGCTTCCCAGCAGGTCCGGGATACCGTCAGCCTGCCATGTTTGTCTCTCCGCGAATGTAACGCGAAGGCATTAAACTAGGCCTGTAGAGGTCTCTGGTGTAATAAGCCCAAGGGAAGGGCTTGTGAGGCTGCAGCCATCAGCTCCAACATGCGCTGACACAGCTCCATGCTGATTGTTTCTCTCAATCTGGACAGGGAGAGACACCGTTCCAGCGAGGCAACTCTTTCTGTCGACAGGGTCGCTTCCATGGACACTGAGTCTCAGGGCTGCTTTGGTTGGGCTCGCTCATGAGGGGCCTGGCTAGCGCCACGAGGACGAGACTTGCCACCACCTCTAGGGCACCATTCTATGCACCGCGGTCTTGGAAAACCAGGCTGGCTGCGTGCTGATGGACCTGCAGGGGAAGTCCTGCTACCCTGATGTTGCACCTGCACCTGCACCTGCACCTGCACCTACACCTGTTGCTGTTGCTGTTGCTGTGGCGGTGTCTTACGCCAAGGCTGTTCCTGAGGCCGCTTCGGCTGGAACTGCTTACTTGGCCACATTTTGGCCATTTGCTGTGATACCTCCCGTGCCTTGGCGGAGCATTGCAGCATCTCTTCCATTGTCGGACCAAACGTGTGTCCGGGAGTGATTGGAGTGTCCAGCAAGGGGGCCTTATCAGGCTCCTGCACTCTCGCCTGCGAGAGCCAGAGCTGTCTTCTGGCCACCACCATGGAAGCAATGCTTTTGCCTCGCGCCCGCGCATTTAACTGGGCCAGCCTTACCATCAGCTGGCTGACAGTACCCAGCTCACCTCTAAGGGCCGCAGAAGGGCACTCAGGTAATTCCCTTATCAGTGCCGCCTGGTACACCGTCAGTAGACTGGCTATATTAGACAGCCTGACTGCTTCCATGGCCGCAGAGTACCCTTTTTTAAGGTGTGTTTCTGTGGTCCTGCACTGCTTGTTAGGACACTCTGGGCCCTAACAAGCCCAGACAGTGTCGGCGTCTTCACCAACGCTGCGAACGCAACGTCCACAGGTGGAAAGGACGCTAGGCCGGCCTCACTGGCCCCCTGCATAGTAAAGGCTGAAGCCTTGCGAGACGTCGCAGGAGCCGAGGCCAGAGCCCCCCAGGTAGACTGCACTTCCTTGATGAAGTCCAGGAATGCCGGGAGCATCCTGGACTGATGGGACTGGGCTGAAGGCAACTCGAACAGAGATCACCGGGGAAGCTCTGTCTGGGGCCAATCGATGCCCAAGTGGCGGGTTGCTCTGTCAACCATAGATCACATAGGGTCATCAGTGTCCATCAGCTCAGACTCAACATCCTGGTCTGAGTGGTGGGAGGCTACCTCAGCCTCTACACTGTCCCCTTCCAGGATATCAGAAGCATCTCTGGAGACGGCGTCAATATCCCAGTCCTTCTGCGACTGCATTGGGAGGGAACTAGCCAATGGAGGTTCAGGGGGGGCCGTTGGTTGGCTGGAGACGTGCCCAGCGGGCTGCTCTGGGGCTCGAGGTCCTGCTGTAGCCAGGGACATAAGCAGGGACTGCTGTCCCATCATGACCTCCATAAATTGGGACATTTTGGAGGTTAGCTCCGCCACCTCGGATCTATCCCTGTGTCGCCTGTCTCGTCGAGGGGAACGAACGTTGTGGGGAATGTCAAAAGGCCAGCCCTAGAGCCATTCCACGAGCCCCACTGGTACCTTTGCCCCTAGTGGAAGCTCAGTTTGAGCGTATTGGGATGGACATAGTTGGGCCATTAGAGAGGAACGCAGCAGGATACACCCACCTACTTGTCATTCTGGATTACGCTACACGTTATCCAGAGGCTATTCCCCTCCGATCTATGTCCGCTAAGTCTGTTGCCAACGAGCTTGTTAAGGTTTTCTCCCGGATGGGGATTCCCAAGGAGATACTAACCTATCAAGGCACCAATTTTATGTCCCAGCTAATCCGCGGAACATGTAAGCTTTTGGGAATTAAGACCATTACGACCTCTATGTTTCATCCTCAGACCTACGGTTTGGTGGAATGCTTTAATAAGACCCTTAAGAACATGTTGAGCAGGTTTATTCGTAGTGATGTGCATTACTGGGACCAGCTGATTCCTCCCCTTCTCTTTGCGATCAGAGAGGTTCCCCAGGCTTCTATGGGGTTTTCACCATTCAAGCTGCTGTATGGGCGGAGACCCCGGGGCGTGCTCGATCTGGTCAGAGAGATGTGGGAGGAGCAGCAGGACAAGTCAACCAATATGGTCAGGTATGTGTTGGACCTGTGCAAATGGGTGCATGACAAT